>NW_028227269.1:108723644-108893644 GCF_978045245.1 Mus caroli
AGAACAATTCCATGTGTTAGAGAAACTGAGGTCACAGGAATTTTTTTGTTTTCTTGGAATTTTCTGCCCCAGCCCTCACGATTCCCCTCACATGACTCTGGGTCCTTGTCCCGACCTTGTACATTGCATAAGGACACATCAGGGTTATTCAACATTTTACCATCCCGTCCTTTATGTAAATTACAATAGTCAATAGTAGCCCCAGGGCCTGACCTTTCTCCACCCTGAAAGGTTCTCTTTGAGCCCAGAACCTTTTTTTTTTTTTTTAAAGACACTTTATTGAGCTCAGATCCCTCTATGTGCTTCCTCCAGAGTTCTAAGCTCATCCAGCTAAACTAAAATTACAGATTATTATCTCTTTATCCTATTGGACCATCTCCAGACCCGACCAGGGCAGTCAAAATCATACAGAAAGAATTAGTGGGGCTGGTGAGATGGCTCAGTGGGTAAGAGCACCCGACTGCTCTTCCAGAGGTCCAGAGTTCAAATCCCAGCAACCACATGGTGGCTCACAACCATCCCTAACGAGATCTGGCGCTCTCTTCTGGAGTGTCTGAGAACAGCTACAGTGTACTTACATATAATAAATAAAAATCTTAAAAAAAAAAAAAAAGAATTAGTGTATGGTCAGAGCCCTTCATTCCTAAGGGGCTGCACGGGTGTTTAGCGCCACCTGCTGGTCAGCTGCTGGAGGCCTTCCAATAGGAACAACTGACCGACCATCACCGCGGTCTTCAAGGCAAAGCCTCTGGTACTTCACGGAGAAGGATGAGGTGGTGTGCCTGTGTGTACGACAGCCTGGAATCACCAATAATCTCCCTGCCTCAGCCAGGACCACAGACACCCTGCTGCAAAGTTCTGAGAGCAGCAGGCCTGGATGCATTCCGTAGTTGCAGGCCTGTCATCCCAGCTATGCAGGAAGCTGACTCAGACTGAAATGACAAGTTGAAAACCAGCCAGGATGACAAAGAGAGTTCAAGGCAGTGTGTGACTTTCTGACCTCCTACATACTAAGAAGTATTTAGCTCTTGAGCTGTAGTCTTGTGGTGCCAGGGAAATGTTAGTGTTCCCCCCCCCCCCAAACACAGACAGGAGCCAATCTGATGCAACTCATAGCAGGGCCTTTACTCTACTCAAGCTAGCTCAAGCCACCCAACACACCGCTGTCACACAGGACAGTTTTGGTGGGGGAGGGGATGGGATCCCCGAATATCTAAGGTGTTCAATCACAAGGACAAGCTTATGCGTGACAAAAACCACGTTTTCCTGTGGAGAAATACCAACAAAAAACAACAGCCAGGCCGGGCGTGGTGGCTCACGCCTTTAATCCCAGCACTCGGGAGGCAGAGGCAGGCGGATTTCTGAGTTCGAGGCCAGCCTGGTCTACAAAGTGAGTTCCAGGACAGCCAGGGCTATACAGAGAAACCCTGTCTCGAAAAACCAAAAAAACAAACAAACAAACAAAAAAAAAAAAAAACCAACAGCCAGTTGTTGTAAATAATTGAAGGTAAACTCGCTCCCATCCACTACACCTAGGAGGCAGGGCTCTCTAGGAAGCAGCGAGCAGGGATGGAGTATGTGTGCATGCATCTGATTGGCAAGCTCCTGTGGTCTTTAACACAACTGGCTGGTGCTGGGAGTCCTATCATAACTTAACTTCTGCTCCCCTCTGCATTGGTGGTTGTTAGGTGGGGGTGGGGTGGGGGGGTTGGGTTGGGGGGGGTGGACTTGTAACCCCGGGGGTGCAGGTTTGTTGGGGAAATAACCTGGAGACACTGGTCTTATTGAGGGTGTAACCTGGAAACGCTGGCCTTGTTGGCGATTAGCCTAGAGACGGGAGCTAGGCTCGGGTCTTGTTGAGGGGCAACTTGGAAACTAATGCTAGGTACTGGCCTGTTGGTTTACCTGAATTCAAACTTAGGGTCAGGGTCTCCAAAATGGAGTGTGAATTTAAAAGATGTGGCATCCCAGTCTTTCGTCTTCTTTTTATTTCCAGTACTTGTTAGTGAGGTGTTGGGTCGGATGGACCTGAGGACTCCAGTCAAGTCCTCCCTCCGCCACTGAGCTGCATTCCTGGGCCCCATTCTTTTTACTGGTGAGACAGGCTTTTGCTTAGATGCCCAACTTGTCTGGAACTTTCCATAACCAAGGCAGGTCATGAAATTTTAATTTTCCTGCCCCAAAAGCCCGAGTAGAGTAATTTGGGAGACTTAAGTTGTAGTTTAAAACAAAACAAAACAAAGCAGGTCTCTTCTTTTCCTGAGAATCACAGGGTCCTGACAATTACCTCGTTTTGCCTGCCCACCTGGGCAATTCTGTGTGCAGTAGCTGTGAATCTGTGTGTAGACACCAGCAAGCTCAACACATTAGTGACAGAAGTGCCAGACATCTGCACTCTGTAGCCTGAAGACCTGGGCTGGCATCCCAACTGCCATACCTTGTTTCCTGAGTTCCTCCGGGTCCCTCCGATAGCAACGCTATCTGCTTCCTGCGATATATCCCAGACTCCATTTCACGATGAGGAACAAGTGTGGTCTTTGAACCAAGCCACTGAAACAGGATGGGTTTTCTCAGAAGGAACTCAGCTCACTAGGTCAGGCAGTGCAGCCTGTGGAAGGGAAGGAATTCCAACAAGGCACTCATGGGCAGTGGCTGGCTGTGGGTCACACAATGGGGAAAGGGATGGCAAGGACAGAGGCTAAGAGCTGTTTGTCGGGGCTCAAGAGAGACTGAGTGAGGCGTGAGTGACCGGCTGGAACCTTCCCTGTCCTAAGGGGTTTCCTGATGCTGGAACTGAGGGCAGGCCTCACTCACTTCTCAGCCTGAGTAGTTCTAATGTTGTAGGACACATGTTGCCTTGCTTCTGTTATAGGAGGTCCTCATTTCACAATATGTTGGGGTTCAGTGCTGGTAGTGAGGCAGTGGAGGAGACAGGCAGCCTGGAGAATGGAGTCTCTCTCCCACCAGCTTGGTGGACGGCTGTTGAGCTATCCACCTTTCCTGTGGTGTCAGTAGTTTTGATCCTTAGGGTGTACCAAAACCCTATTGTGTTAACTCATGTGGGCTAAACAATTTTGGACTCAGCCCCCTCCCCCATACCCCCTCCACCACACCTCTGTAACAGGTCCCAGACCTTAGCACAACCGACTCCATGATGGAGATGGAAGTATCATTCAGGCTGTAAAACTTAGCACATAGACAGCTCCACCTGCCAATATGGAAACAAAGACACAATCTATCAAAGTTCTGGGAAAAATCTCTGAATGTACAACCTTGCTTTTTGTCTTCTGTAGTTCCACTTCTGGCTAACTGTTCCTATTGACTGAAGTGTGACAACCCAGGATATAGTTCTTGTGCTTAGGGCTGAAGAGATGGCTCAGTGGTTAAAAGCACTGACTGCTCTTCTGAAGGTCCTGAGTTCAAATCCCAGCAACCACATGGAGGCTCACTGGGATTCCATATCCCGGTGTGGTAGCCAGCCAACTAATAAAGACTTTCTATTTTGGCTTAAACCCCTGTCTGAACCCTTCTCTGGTGTAGCTACCCAATTCAGAGTATTGGGCAACCTGTCCCAACACTTCAACTATTCCCTGACATGAGCAGCAGCAGACAGGAATAAGACCACTCAGGCAGCGTTGCTTCCCTTTAAATTTATTTATATTTATTTATTAGAATTTTAAAAACATTTATTTTCATTTTATGTGTATTGGCATTTGCCTAAATGTATGTGTGTGCATCGTTTGCATTCAGCTCAGGAGTCACAACCAGATGTAAGCCACCATGTGTATGCTGGGAATTGAACTCAGGTCCTCTGAAAAAGAAGCTAATGCTCTGAAACAACGAACTATGCTCTCTCCAGGCCGTTGCTTTCCCTTTGGATTCAGGGTCAATGAGGATGTCAGCCTGGATCTGTGCACAGCACATTGTGTGTGTGTGTGTGTGCATACGCGCACACGCGCGCACGCGCATAGGAAACCACCAGGGAGTGAAAAGGGGGACAAGAGACAGACAGTGACAGGCAATGAGGATCTGGAGGCAGAGCTCTCTCTCCTGTCTGCAGTTTGGTCGTAGGCTGATAATCGCTTTCTCATTTAGGCTAATGAGAGTCAGGCTCCTGCTGCTTGTAACCAGAGGCGCACTGAGCATAAACATCCTTCAGCATTCCTGGGAATTAGTCGGGCAGCGGTAACCGCAAAAGAATAATTACTTTTCTTTCATAAGTAGAGCTCTGTGTCTTACACACGGAGGAGAGGGAGCCTTATCTGTTATTGAGGCAGGACTCCTGGGTCATATAACCTACTTAACAAGCATTAAGTGCCGTTTCGACTCAGTGGCAGGCACTCTGGTTGTCTAGTCCGTCTTTCCTAACAGCGTCTCCCCTGACAGTCCCCTCACAGCGCTGCCAGGCTGAACGTCAATCTTGCTTTCCCAGCCGAAGCTAGAGGGGTCATGTGACTCTGTCCCAGGCAACAGGACGCAAACAGGAACTGGATACTTGTTATCCGGGAGGGGAGAGAAGGGACATCTTTGAATGAATTTTTAAGTTCCCTCAAGATCTTTCTATATTTATTTGTGGTTTGGTGGTTTGCGCTCCTGCCATAGTGTGAGTGTGAAGGTCAGAGGATAACCAGAAGTAGTCAGTCTCTTGTCACGTGGGTCCTGAGAGATGAACTCAGGTGACCAGGATCCAGGGCAAGGGCATTCACCTGCTGCAGAGATAGAAAGATAAAGGAAGGCTGGGTGTGATAACACCTGCAATCCTAGCACCTGGGAGGTAGGGGCCAGGAGGAGCAGGAGTTCAAGGTCAACCTTGGGGGGAAAAAAAAAGAAAAAAAAAATAACAAGTTTTTAAGTTATCTTTGAGGCAGAGACTTGCTATATAGTTTAAGTTAGTCTTGAATACTGAATCCTCCTGTCCCAGTCTTTCAAGGGTTGGGAGTACAGGTGTGGGCCAATGTGTTTGAGGCCTTCCGCTGATTTTATTGCTAGCTCACTATTTAGCCCAGGCTAGCCTGGAACTTCTGGCCTTCTGAGTGCTGGGGATAATAGACATAATCCACTGAGCCCAGGCTGACCTAGTTTTCCACATGCCTGGGTCTCTCTGAGTGTGGGGAGTAGGAGAGCCACAGGGCCATTTGCAATTCCGCTGCTCACTGCAGGGAAAGGAGACCCAGGAGTAGGTCACGGTAAGCCCTGACGTAAGTGCAATGCTAAAACTGGCTTAAGGTGTTATGGGGCACAGTGAGGACCCAGGAAGGTTTCCTGAGGGCAAATAACACCTGAGGCAAGCTGTCCTTGGTGGCACCAGAGGGCACACCGGATGGAGGGAAAGGCGCAGGCAAAAGTGGGAAGCTGCGTGATGGGTTCCATTGTGGCTGCCTCACAGGGAGCCTAGGGGGAAAAGTGGGACGCCAGTGTGTGAGCATGGCTGCCGTCTGCTGGGAGATAGTGAGAGAGCCATCCCGTGCTGAGATACCCTTTATGATAAGTATGCACGCACTCACGCACACAAGTCTCGAGAACCCCCAGGCTGGCTTCAAACTCACTAGATGACCTTGGATTTTTAATCCTCCTCCCTCTGAGAGCTGAAACTGTAGGCATGTGCCACCGCCAAGTCTTGTTATTTTAGGTAGATTTTGCTGGCAGGTGGATTTTGTATTTAAGAGACACAAGCCTACATACAAGGAGGCAGCGAGCCATTGCTGTGGTCCAGTCAGCACTTGGGGGAGTTCTGTGACCGTAAGTGCCTGCAGTCTCTGCCTCTACACTGCTGCGTTGACATCAGTAGGACCTGACCTCTCCAGGTCTTTGTTTAAAAACAGTCCTCCAGACTGACGCTTGTTCACTTCTAAAAGCATTCATCCATAATTACGGGCTTGCTCCTGGTAGTATTCTGTTCTGTTTTGTTTTGTTTTGGTGGTGTTATGGGATGAACCCAGGACCTCAAGCCTACTTAGGCAAGTAATTTACTGCTATGGAACACCCTCAACCCTAAATACATTTTTTAGGAAAAAAAAAAATCTATTTGTGACCAAAATACTGGCTTTGACTTCAGTTCTCAGCAAAGAACTATGAAGATTCTTTTGTTCTGTTAGTTAATTCGAGGTGGGTGTGCAATGAGTGTGTGAGTGTGTGTGTGTGTGTGTGTGTGTGGTGTGTCCACATCCAGAAGAGAGTTGGAGTTGGAGTTACAGGCAGTTCTGAGCCACCTGATGTGGGAGCTTGGACTTGACCTTGGGTCCTCTGGAAGAGCGGCAAGTACCCCTACCTGCTGAGTCATCTCTCTAGTCCTAAGTGATGAGGTGGAGGGCACTAAGAAAGTAAATCTGGTTATACAATGATATATTGACAGAAAGATGAGGAGAGACGTTTTAGTGGAAGGAAGTGCCAGTCTCAGCTCTGTGTGGAGCTATTTTATTGAGGGAACAGGCAAAACATACAGGAAAAAACTGAATCAGAAATGGATTAGGAGAAATACTAAAAAATACTCTCAAGCTGGATTGTTGGGTGGTATGGTGGTGGCTCAGCCGGTAAAGGTGCTTGCTTGCTACAAGCCTGATGACCTGAGTTGATCCCTGGGACCCACACAGGGAAAGGAGAGAGCTGACTCCCACAGGGTTTCCTCTGATTTCACACTTGTGCTGTGGAATGCGTCCATACTCACACCTGCATACGTGTGTACGCACATACAAATGAATGTTTAAATTTATTAAATTTAAAGTTATTCTGAGGGCAGGAAGGAAGAGGATGGATGTCCTGCACAGGGCATCCTTTACAGTAATGCCGAGAGAAGGCAGAGCATTCTGGAAGCACAGGACCAGCGGCTGATAGGGCAGCCTCTTAGGGCCTGGGGAAAGAGAATCTTCATGCATGGGATCCATACAGCCCTGCTGACTTGTTTTTGTTTTTGTTTTTGTTTTTTGTTTTTCGAGGCAGGGTTTCTCTGTTTAGCCCTGGCTGTCCTGGAACTCACTCTGTAGACCAGGCTGGCCTCGAACTCAGAAATCTGCCTGCCTCTGCCTCCCAAGTGCTGGGATCAAAGGCGTGCGCCACCACCGCCCGGCCCCTGCCAACATTTTGGGGGCTTTGCTCACCACTCTTCCTCAGAATAACCCCTGGTTGTTGGGTTTTTTGTTTGTTTGTTTGTTTGTTTGTTTTATAGTTTATGGTTTTTATTTTTGTGGTGCTGGGTACTGAACCCAGATCTTGTCCATGCTAAATGCTATCCTACCAAGCTTGTATTTGCCTTCATAAGGACAGTGCTCTCTCGGGTCAGAGGGGTCGATGCCTGGCCTCGAACTCAGAAATCTGCCTGCCTCTGCCTTCCAAGTGCTGGGATTAAAGGCATGCTCCACCATGCCTGGCTACTTATTTATTTATTATTTGTAAGTACACTAGCTGTCTTCAGACACACCAGAAGAGAGCATTAGATCTCATTATGGATGGTTGAGAGCCACCATGTAGTTGCTGGGATTTGAACTCAGGCCCTCCAGAAGAGCAATCAGTGAGCCATCTCTCCAGTCCCTGACTGTTTATTTTATTTTATTTAGACAGGGTTTCTTCGTGTAGCCCTGGCTACCCTGGAACTCACTCTGTAGACCAGGTTGGCCTTGAACTCAGAAATCCACCTGCCTCTTTCTCCCAAGTGCTGGGACTAAAGGCATGCGCCAACACTGCCTGGCCCCAACTGTTTATTTTTTAACCTTTACAAAAGATTTTATTGTTTTATGTGCACCACATGCCTGTCTGGTGCCCTGGAAGGCCAGACAAGGAACCGGAGCTACAGACCACCATGTGGATGCTGGGAACTGAGCTCAGGTCCTCTTCAAGAGCAACAAGTGTCCTTAGCTAGTAAGTCATCCTTCTAGCCGCAGACCAGACAGTGTTCTGCTTTAGTATTTTCTGAGAAGAGGGAGGTGGTATGAACTGGGACCACTATGCAAGAAAGAGAGCAGTGGACATGCTAAACAGACACATACTTGAAACCAGCTTTCTTAACAATCCACAGGGGATCAAAATTTCCTTCCCTAAACCAGAGCAGAACTGTCTGAACACAGGTTATAACCCTTAGGCAGAGTGTAATCTCAGGAGCAAGGGCTGAGAAAGGAAAGCAAGAATGAACTTGTCCTTATGCGCATGTGTAGCTGGCATTCTGTGTGAGATGGGAAGGGTAGCCATAGCTATAGTAGTGCTAAATGTGAATGAAAGGTGCCGAGTGTTGGTGACTATTTCCCAGAGGAGGTAAGGTTTGGCAAATACACATGACTACTCCATGCCAGGCTCCAGTCTACACACAAGATGCCAGATAGGAACAACGGATTCCTGGTTTCTATGTTTTGTTTTTGTTTTGAGACAGGGTCTCTCTGTGTAGCCCTGGCTGTCCTGGAACTCACTCTGTAGACCAGGCTGGCCTCAAACTCAGAGATCCGCCTGCCTCTGCCTCCCGAGTGCTGGGATTAAAGTTGTACATCACCACTGCCGGGCTCAGGTTCCTGTTCCTCAAAAACTTACAACTGACTGGGGGAAGTGGATGTTCTTTTTTGTTTGTTTGTTTGTTTGTTTATTTATTATATGTAAGTACACTGTAGCTGTCTTCAGACACTCCAGAAGAGGGAGTCAGATCTTGTTACAGATGGTTGTGAGCCACCATGTGGTTGCTGGGATTTGAACTCCGGACCTTTGGAAGAGCAGTCGGGTGCTCTTACCCACTGAGCCATCTCACCAGCCCGGATGTTCTTTTTAGTAGACACACATATAAAGTATCTACTAGAAATCACGGGAAGTAGGTGTGGATTAGTGGATAAGAGAAATGACTGTTTTTCTAAAGGACCCAGGTTCTATTCTCAGCACCCATGTCAGGCGGCCTACAACTGCTTAGAATACCAGCACCAGGGGATCCAATGCCTTCCTCTAGCCTACATAGACACCTGTACTCACATAACCACACACACACACACACACACACACACACACACACACACACACACAAGTTTAATGAGAAATCAATGTGACAAAATTGAAATTTGGGGTATGAGGGCAAACCTCTCAGAGAAAGCAGCCATTAAGCTATAACCTGGGTGAGCTGAGTGAACTTGGTGTCTGACACCTGTAATCTCAACATTTGGGACAGGAGGATCAGGAGTTCAAGGCCAGCCTCGGTCACGTGAGACCCCCATTTCAAAACAAAATAAATCCTATCATCTTTCCCCCCTCAACACACACACACACAATTCCCCCAAGCTGAGCAAGTGAATGGCAGAGTGAAGACCACACCCAGCTGAGGCAGGCTTCAAGAATGAGTGGCATGCTGTTGCCTCCCGGGGAACAGAAGGGAAGGGAATCTGATTTGTGCTGAGGCTGAAGGCACAGGCATGACAGGCATGAGGAACTGTGGCTGCCGATGTTGGGATGTTGGGTAAGAGAGCTCGTGGAGATGGAAGAGATGGAACACCATGAGAGTTGGGGCAGAAAACGAGAGCAGAGGGTGGACCAGCCAAATAGGAGTTTCCCATCAGAATCCATTGTATATTTACTGTGCTTTGAGTAAATTAGAGGGGTTTTGTGTGTGTGTGTGTGTGAGAGAGAGAGAGAGAGTGTCTGTTAGGGTGTGTGTGTGTTTCTCCCCCCCCCCCCCCGCCCGCCCCCCCCCCCTTCCATCTTTCCTCTGACAGTGCCTTAAATCAAAGCCCAGGAAGACTGACATTCACTACATAGCTCAATGACTGGCTTCAAGCCCCCAGCGATCCTCTTAACCTCTGTTGGCCAAGTGCCGGTATTACAGGCGTTACTCTCACACCTACCTTGATTTCTTTTCTTTCTTTTAAAGAAATTAATTTAATGTGGACAGAAACAAAGAAAAGTTATTCATTGGGAACAGAAACAAAAAGTGACCTTCAAGTCTACGTGTGTAAGTTCGCTCGTTCTCTTTTCCTTTCTTTTTTTCTTCCTTCCTTTCTTTCTTTCTTTTTTTTTTTTTTTTTGGTTTTTCAAGACAGGGTTTCTCTGTGTAGCCCTGGCTGTCCTAGAACTCACTCTGTAGACCAGGCTGGCCTCGAACTGAGAAATCTGCCTGCCTCTGCCTCTGCCTCCCAAGTGCTGGGATTAAAGGCGTGCGCCACCACTGCCTGGCAGTGTAAGTTATTTCAATTTAGAAATTTTGTTTAGGGCTGGAGAGATGGCTCAGCAGGTAAGAGCACTGACTGCTCTTCCAGAGGTCCTTCCTGAGGTCAATTCCCAGCAACCACATGGTGCTCATAGCCATCTGTGATGAAATCCAATGCCCTCTTCTGGGGTGTCTGAGGACAGTGGCAGTGTACTCACATAAAATGAATAAATAAATAAAAAAATTTGTTTAATTACCACACAAAGTAATAGGCTTCATTGAGGAATTCTCAGATATATATGTTTTGGTAACCCTTTTCCCTTACTCCTTCCTTGCATCCTCCTTGCCCACCCTCCCTGCTGTACCCTTTACCCCTAGTTCTTCTTCCAGTCACATGTGACCTGTATTCTGTTATACCCTCCTCCTCTTCCCAAAACACCTTTTCTGCCCCCTCTAACCAACCTCAAGACCAATACTCACATTGATTCCTGCACATAAACACATGTATATAAAAATTTAAGCTGGGCGGTGGTGGCGCACACCTTTAGTCCCAGCACTTGGGAGGCAGAGGCAGGCGGATTTCTGAGTTCGAGGCCAGCCTGGTCTACAAAGTGAGTTCCAGGACAGCCAGGGCTATACAGAGAAACCCTGTCTCGAAAAACCAAAAAAAAAAAAAAAAAAAAAAATTTAAACTGGCTGGGCAGTGGCCAAGCATGCCTTTGGTCCCAGCACTAGGGAGGCAGAGGCTGGTGGATCCCTGGGAGATGCTCAGAGAGTAAAACACTTGTTGCGTAACCGTGGTGACCTGCATCTGATTCCTAGATTTGGTCTTCATTGGTAAGGATGCAATTGCCCGGAAGCCCAGAGGCAAGCTAGTCTAGAGTACACAGCACAACAGTGGAACCCACGGGAGACTCTGCCTCAGCAAGGGGGAAGGTGACACCTGATTGCCCTTGACTTCTACGAGTGTGCCAGAGCCTATGTACTCACTCACACATGTAAGCCTGCTTGTGCAAGCAAGCATGTGTATCTGTGCATACATACACACAAAAATGAATAGTACAAAAATGTACAAATTAAAAGCCAAGACCCAAATGAGGAAGAACATGAGCGGTTTGTCTTTCCAAGTCTGGGTCAAATATGGTCATTTCTGGATCCATTCATTGATGTCATTTTTCCTACAGCTGTGTGTGCGCTGTGTGTTCCCTGTCCCCTTACCTGCTGGTGGACACACAGGCTGATCCCACTTCGTTACGATTGTGAACAGGGCACAAAGAGCTCTGGTCAGACACGGAGTCCTTCAGGCAGACCCTGTAGTACAGCTGGGCCATCTGATAGTTCTGCTTTTAGGTTTGTGGGGTTTTTTGGGTTTGTTTTTTTGTTTTTTTTGAGACAGGGTTTCTCTGTATAGCCCTGGCTGTCCTGGAACTCACTCTGTAGACCAGGCTGGCCTCGAACTCAGAAATCCGCCTGCCTCTGCCTCCCAAGTGCTGGGATTAAAGGTGTGCGCCACCACGCCCGGCTTGTTTGTTTGTTTGTTTGTTTGTTTTTGAGAGACCTCTGTACTGTTGTTCATAATGGCTGAACCAGTTTATGTTGCCAACAGCAGTGTCTAAGATTCATCTTTCCCCAGGCTCCAGCATTTCTTGTCATTTGCTCTCTCTTTTTTATGTGTATGTGCATGCATGTGTACATGTGTCTGCTGTTGTAGGTGTGCATGCATGTGTATGCACATGCATGTGTATGTATGTATGCATGAGTACATGCATGTGATGGTATACACGTGTATGCATGTGTACATGTGTGTGATGGTGTACATGTGTGTGATGGTGTATGTGTGTATGCATGTGTACATGTGTGTGATGGTGTACATGTGTGTGATGGTGTACATGTGTGTGATGGTGCACATGTGTATGATGGTGTACATGTGAAGGCCAGAAGAAGGTGTCAGACAGACTCCACTTGAAGCTGGACACCTTGTTGCATGCGTGCTGGGATCTGAACTCCAATCCTCATGATTATGAAATCTTATTTGAGGCCAGGAGAGGGTTTCGGTTCCTGGAGCTGGAGGTACAGGTGGCTGAGAAACACCATGTAGCTGTTAGGAACCTGGCTCTGATCCTCTTGCAAGAGCAACAAGTATTCTTTTTTTTTTTTTTTTTCTTCGAGACAGGGTTTCTCTGTATAGCCCTGGCTGTCCTGGAACTCACTTTATAGACCAGGCTGGCCTCGAACTCAGAAATCCGCCTGCCTCTGCCTCCCGAGTGCTGGGACTAAAGGCGTGCGCCACCACGCCCGGCTGCAACAAGTATTCTTAACTGCTGGGCCATCTTGTCAGCCTCTTTCTTTCTCTCATTAAAAAAGAAGAAAAATCTATGTATGTATGTATCTATGTATCTATCTACCTATCATCTATTTATCCATTGTTTTTTTGTTTTTTCTTTTTTTGTTTTTTTTTGTTTTTTCGAGACAGGGTTACTCTGTGTAGCCCTGGCTGTCCTGGCACTCACTTTGTAGACCAGGCTGGCCTCGAACTCAGAAATCCGCCTGCCTCTGCCTCCTGAGTGCTGGGATTAAAGGCGTGCACCACCACGCCCGGCTTTGTTTTTTCTTGTTTGGTCTTTTTTTTTTTTTTTTTTTTTTGGTTTTTGGTTTTGTTTGTTTTTAGTTTTTATACGTTTTGCCTACTTTTAAGTCTGTGCACCTTATGCGTTCCTGGCGCTTTCAGAGGCCAGAAGAGGCCAGAAGAGACCACTAGGAGGTGGAGTTACGGTTGTGAGCTGCCGTATAGGTTACAGGGCTCTAACCTGGGCCCTCTGGAAAAGCAGCCAGTGCTCTTAACCACTGAGCCATCTCTCCACCTTACAAGCTTTATTCTTCTTCTTTTTTTAATATTTAACTTTAAAGCCAGGTCTACATAGTGAATTCCAGGACACCCAGGGCTACAGAGAGATCTTGTTTAAAAAAATGTACGTGTGTGTGTGTGTGTGTGTATATGTGTGTGTATGTATGTGTGTGTATGTATGTGTGTGTATATGTGTGTGTGTATGTGTGTATGTGTGTGTGTATGTGTGTGTGTATGTGTGTGTGTATGTGTGTGTATGTGTGTATGTATGTGTGTATGTGTGTGTATATGTGTGTATATGTGTATGTATGTGTGTATGTGTGTGTATATGTGTGTATGTGTGTGTGTGTGTGTGTGTGTGTGTGTGTGTGTGTGTGTATGAGCACCCTGTGCTTGGGCCTGCAGAGGTCAGGAGAGGAATTAGATCCCCTGGAACCAGAATTACAGACAGTTGTGAGTCAGCGTGTGGGTACTGGGAATTGAACCTGGGTCCTCTGCAAGAGAAATAAGCACTCTGAACCACTGAGCCGTCTCTCCAGCTCCACTTGTTGTTGTTTTTTTTTGTTTGTTTGGTTGGTTGTTTTTTTTTTTTTTTTTCCCAAGACAGAGTTTCTCTGTAAAGCCCTGGCTGTCCTGGAACTCACTTTGTAGACCAGGCTGGCCTCAAACTCAGAAATCTGTCCGCCTCTGTCTCCCAAGTGCTGGGATTAAAGGCACGCGCCACCACCGCCTGGCTTACTAGCCCCAGTTTTAATGTTTTCAATCTTAAATTAAAGCCTTTGATCCAATCTGAATTGATTTTTGTGCATGAGAGATAGACTTAATTTCGGTCTTTTTCAGGTAGACACCCTGTTCCACCAGCACAACTTAAGTTTTCTTTCAATGTATACTTTTGACACATTTGCAAAAATTAGGTGGCTATATCTCTGTTGTTTTAGTTCTAAATTGATCTAAATGCCTGTTTTTATGCCAGTTCCTTGCTTTAAAAATGTATTATTTTACATGAGTGGGTGTTTTGCCTGCACGTATGTCCGTCCGTGCATCATATGTGTGCCCCTTACTTGCAGAGGCCAGAAGACATGCTGGGTCATTAGGAACTGGAGTTACAGAGTTATCAGCCTTCATGTGGGTGCTGGGGATTGAACCTGGCTCCTCGGGAAGAGAAACCAATGCTTAAAGCACTGAGCCGTTTCTCCAGCACACTTCCTTCTTTCTGTTACTATGGCTCTACTGTATAATCTGAAGCCCAGCGATGTGATACTTCTAGGAGTATTCTGTTTCCTTTGATTTTTGGGTAGTCTTTTGTGTCTCTGATGAGATTATCTTTTCTAAGTCTGTGAAGAATGTCACTGGGCTTGCAGAACAAGTCCTCTGAACCACTACCACCCAGCCCAAATTTCTTCAATTCTTAAAAGTTTAGAGTTGCCGGGCATGGTGGCGCACGCCTTTAATCCCAGCACTCGGGAGGCAGAGGCAGGCGGATTTCTGAGTTCAAGGCCAGCCTGGTCTACAAAGTGAGTTCCAGGACAGCCAGGGCTAAACAGAGAAACCCTGTCTCGAAAAACCAAAAAAAAAAAAAAAAAAAGTTTAGAGTTTCTGCCTGGTGGGGGTGGGGGTGCACACCTTTATTCTTTCTTTTTTTTTTTTAGATGTAACTTTTTTTTTTTAAATATTTATTTATTGATTGTATGTAAGTACACTGTAGCTGTCTTCAGACACTCCAGAAGAGGGAGTCAGATCTTGTTACAGATGGTTGTGAGCCACCATGTGGTTGCTGGGATTTGAACTCTGGACCTTCGGAAGAGCAGTCGGGTGCTATTACCCACTGAGCCATCTCACCAGCCCACTTTTTTTTTTTAAGATTTATTTATTTATTATATGTAAGTATACTGTAGCTGTCCTCAGATACTCCAGAAGAGGGCATCAGATTTCATTATGGATGGTTGTGAGCCATCATGTGGTTAAGGGATTTGAACTCAGGACCTTCGGAAGAACAGTTGGCGCTCTTTTTTTTTTTTTTTTTTTTAAAGATTTATTTATTTATTTATTATATGTAAGTACACTGTAGCTGTCTTCAGACACTCCAGAAGAGGGCGCCAGATCTCGTTACGGATGGTTGTGAGCCACCATGTGGTTGCTGGGATTTTTTTGAACTCTGGACTTTCGGAAGAGCAGTCGGGTGCTCTTACCCACTGAGCCATCTCACCAGCCCCAGTTGGCGCTCTTAACCACTGAGCCATCTTGCCAGCCCGGGGGTGCATACCTTTTTTTTTCTTTTTCCGAGACAGGGTTTCTCTGTGTAGCCCTGGCTGTCCTGGAACTCACTCTGTAGACCAGGCTGGCCTCGAACTCAGAAATCCGCTTGCCTCTGCCTCCCGAGTGCTGGGATTAAAGTTGTGCACCACCATGCCCGGCTTCGGGTGCACACCTTTATTCTTAACACTGGGTAGGCCTGGTATACAGAGTGAGTTCCAGGAAGGCCAGGGCTACACAGAGAAACCGTGTCTCAGAAAACTATGAAACCAGCAATTTTTTAAAAAAGATTTTTTTTTCACTTTTAATTTGATGTGGGTGCTGGGAAGCAAAGCCAAGTCCTTTGCAAGAGCAGTGTGTGCTTTTGATTGTTGAACCATCTCTCCAGCTCCTATGACTTAAAATATTATGTTTATTTTGTGTGCGTGTGGCATGTGTGTGAAGATCAGAGAACAACTTACAGGAGTCTGTGTCTTCCTTCCCCATGTATGTTCTAGAGATTGAATCCAGCTTTCAGGCTTGGCGGCAAGGGCTCTCTCTCACAGAGACATCTCACCAGCCTTTCTTCAGGCCTTTGTCAAATGCTTTTTCTGCATCTATTCAAATGACCCTGTACTTATTCTGCCCCAGCAAATCCTTATGCATTACATATACTGATTTGCATTTTGAATCAATCTTGCAGCTCTAGGATGGATACTGCTTAGTCATGATGACCTCTTAAAATTGCCTGTGCACTGCATGTGTGCAGTGCCTTTAGTGGCCAGAAGAGGGCATCAGATCCACTAGGACTGGTGTTTTACTCAAACTGCCATTTGAGTTCTGGTAATTGAACTCAAGATCCTCTCGAGGAGCAACCAGTGTTTTTAACCAATAAACGATCTCTCCGGGCCTAGTTTTGAGTTTTTGTCTTATTGAAATGGCTTTTGAACTTGTATGTGTACAAGCTCAGGTACTCATGCCCCATGGGGCACATGGGGAGGTCAGAGGCCAACTTGATGGAGTCAGTTCTCGACTTTCACCGTGGGCTACAGGTCTAGAACTCATGTCATTGGACTTGCAGAACAAGTACTTTTAACCACCAAGTCATTTTTACCAGTTCTTTTAAAATGACCATTTCTTTCTTTCTATGCGTGTGTGTACACTTGTGTTCTTATCTCCCATCTCCCACACAACTTCAGGATCACTTCCTCATTTTCTCGGTGTCTTCAATCCGTGATAGATGTTTATGGGAGGTGGAACGCAGGAAAACATGGCCTACTGTCTAGAAATCTCTATTTTGTGTTAAGCTGCATGTTATAGCTTTGAGGGTGCCCTGCACACTGCCCGCAGGGCCTCACGTCCTCAGTGGTACAAGTATCCATACCTGTGGTAATCTAGTGTTGCGTCATTTACTGAGTTCCAGACAGGCAGAGAGGACTATACAGTCTCGAAAAAAATAAAAACAAATAAAGTGTCTGTTGTATATTGAAATAACAACAATAACAATTCTAAACCAAACCAAACAAACAAAAAACTTGCTATGTAGCCCAGGTTGGTTTTGAACTCACAGTGATCCTCCTGTCTCAGCTTATGAGTGCTGAGATTCCAGGAATGCGCCATCATATGCAGTTTGGTTTCTTGTTCTCCCCATATTTTAATTCGTAAGGTTTTTATGTGAAGTAAATAGTTTTTTTTTTTTTTTTTTTGGTTTTTCGAGACAGGGTTTCTCTGTATAGCCCTGGCTGTCCTGGAACTCACTTTGTAGACCAGGCTGGCCTCGAACTCAGAAATCCACCTGCCTCTGCCTCCCGAGTGCTGGGATTAAAGGCATGCGCCACCACGCCCAGAGCGTAAATTGTTATTTTAATATGACATGGCACTGTGTTATGTGAGGAGACTTTTTTTTTTTTTTTTTTCGAGACAGGGTTTCTCTGTGTAGCCCTGGCTGTCCTGGCACTCACTTTGTAGACCAGGCTGGCCGCGAACTCAGAAATCCGCCTGCCTCTGCCTCCCGAGTGCTGGGATTAAAGGCGTGCGCCACCACGCCCGGCGTGAGGAGACTTTTATACAACCATTTATTGTGTCTTTCTTTTTTTCTGAAACACAGTCTTGCTTAGCCCTGACTGGCCTGGAACTTGCTTTGCTATTCTTGTCTATGGATTACAGGCAAAGGCCCCATGCTCAAGTGTGTCCTTTTGTGAGAAGAAGGAGGCGGAGGCGGGGGGGCGGAGGCGGGGGCGGGGGCGGGGGCGGAGGCGGGGGCGGAGGAGGAGGAGGAGGAGGAGGAGGAGGAGGTGGAGGAGGAAGAGGAGGAGGAGAGTTAGAAGAATGACAAGAAGAATCAGAAAAAGGAAAAAAGAAATTAGTTAACTCTCTGACTCTTCTCTCTCTGACCCCTTTCTTCTCTCCTTTCCTCCTTCCCTTCTCAATGTGTTCCTGGCCAGCCTTCTCTCTCTCTCTCTCTCTCTCTCTCTCTCTCTCTCTCTCTCTCTTTCTCTCTCTGTGTGTCTTTCACTGTCCCCTCTCCTTCTCTGCCACTACTACCTTCTCAATTCCCCTTCCCCAAATAAACTCTATTCTATACAAAAGAAAGAAAGAAAGAGAGAGAGAGAGAAAGAAACTGGTTAAGCTGAGGAGATGGCTCAGTGTAAGAGAACCTGTGCCCAAGCTTGACATCTGAGTTCCATCCTACTCTCATATAGATAAAGGTAGATGTGGTGGTGTGTGTAGCACCTGCAGTCTCGGGACTCCTACTGCGAGAAGAGGGTCTCAGACAGAAAAATAAGGCAGAAGCTCATGGGCCAGGCAGCCTAGACTATGCTGTGCGGTGACAATCCAGGAGACTCCCAGCCTCATCCTGGCGTACAGCTCCAAATTGCCCTTTGACCTCCACATGAATGCTGTGACTGTGCCTGCCCGCACTCTCCTTGCCACAAAGACGGCTTGAGGGCATGAGGAGCCGGCTCAGAAGATAACGTGCCTGCTGTGTAAACAAGTGGATCCGAGTTTAATTACTAGGGCCAAGGCAAAGTCAGGCAGAGTTGAGTGCCTGTAATCTCACTGCTAAGCAAGCAGAGACAGAAAGCTCTCTGGGGCTGACCAAGCAGCCAATCTAGATGAATTAATTACTGAGCTCCAGATTCTCTGAGAGATCAAGTTTTAAAAACAAAGGTGGAAGGGCTGGGGAGATGGCTCAGCAGTTAAGAGCTCTTCTGCTCTTACAGAGGACCTGAGTTCAGTTCTCAGTGGTACCCACTCTGGGAGGATCATTGGCCTGTAACTCCAAGGGAATCCAACATCTCTGGTCTCTGAGGGCACCTACAACTTGCACACACATACCCACACCAACACAGACCTAATTTATTTATTTGGTTTTATGAGACAGGGTTTTTCTGTGTAGCCCTTACTGTCCTGGAACTCCATCTGTAGATCAGGTTGGCCTTGAACTCAGAGATCTGGCTGCTTCTGTCTCCTCAGTGCTGGGATTAATGGTGTGCCTTGGCTAGCATACACATAATTTAAAATAAAATAATCTTTTGGCTGGGCATAGCAGTACACAACTTTAATCCCAGCACTTGGGAGGCAGAGGCAAACTATATATATATAGCTTGTGGACATACCCCCACATAGACACACATGTTATTAAGAATAATACAAATAAAAAAAGGTGAAGCAATTAAGGAAGACACCTAATGTCTACCCCTGGCCTCTATATGCACATATGTGTGCACACAAATGTACAATGCACACACACACACAAATAAATTACAAAATTATTTGAATCAGCTAATTTGGTCCAGGTTGGCCATAAACTCAAAATCCTTCTGCCTTGGTCTCCCAACTGCTGGGGTTACAGCCATGTGTCACTGCGATGGTTACTTTTAATTTTTATTTAGACTGGGCTAAGAGGAGCTTAGAGGATTGGTGAAGCGGACTTCCAGGTTCGTCTGCCAGAATGTGAGGTGAAAACTTCCAGTTTCTGTGGAAAGGCAGTCATGTCAAATGAGGTTTGGCTGGTGCACACAGGTGAAAGAACGTTTTGCTAAAGCAAACACAGGAAAGAATGTTTTCCTGAAGCAGACACAGGTGAAAGGATGCTTTGATATAGCAAACGCATGAAAGGACCCACCATAAAGGAGGAAAAGTGTGACCCCACAGACAGTGGGAGACAAGCGTTGAGAACTGGTTTGCTCCGCCTCTTTATTCTTCGCTAAGGACACGTGTGCGTTGGTTTGCCTACCTGTAGCGCTATTGAGTTCAACTCTCATTGAGAGAAACTCACCCAAGAATTGTACCTAAGGTTCCTACAGCAGCTAGCTGCTTCAGCGGCCTTGCCTCAGGCTAATTGGCAGTTGTCTTCAGGACTGAACTACAGCTGCTGGGTCCTGCCCGGTGTTTGCCTGCCGAGAGGACTGACTGCAGCTGCTGAGTTGTACTGTGTTTGTTACAGAGTTGAACTCCTGAAAAAGATCAAGCTGGCCCCCAGAGAACTATAGCTGAACAGCTCCACTTCCCCCACATCCTAATACCTTTTCTCTTCCACTGCTTCTGCTGGGTGCTGGGCTAGAGGAGAGGTTGAACCCTTATTAAAAGTAGGTTGCGCCGGGCGTGGTGGCGCACGCCTTTCATCCCAGCACTCGGGAGGCAGAGGCAGGCGAATTTCTGAGTTCGAGGCCAGCCTGGTCTACAAAGTGAGTTCCAGGACAGCCAGGGCTATACAGAGAAACCCTGTCTCGAAAAACAAAAAACAAACAAACAAACAAAAAAAGTAGGTTGCAAAAACAATGTATGCCTAGAGAACATTTCCAGAGGAGATGGGTAAGCAATGTCTTGAATACAGGAAGCATTAGCAATAGGCTAGGGGTCCAGATGGAATAAAGAGGAAGAAGAGAGGACTGGGCTGTAGGTCAGTGGGAGAGCCCTTGCCTAGCATGCAGAAGACTTTGGGTTCGATCCCTAGCATCACACACACACACACACACACACACACACACACACGTTTCCCAGCATGGTAGCACACAGCTGTAACACCCCCCCCCCCCACACACACACAGGGTGGCAACAGGAGAATCGGCTCAGGGTTCAGGCTCAAGGGCATCACTGGCTCCGTAGCAGGCTAGAGGCTGGTCTGAGCTGCATCAAATCCTGTTGGAAAAAGGAAAAGGAGTAGGAAGAAGATGAGAAAGCCAAGCAGCGTGAGGAAACACTCAAGCTCCAACTCTTCTTGAACAAATGCCTCTGTCACAGCTGCTGTCGTCATGAGCTTCAGTCCAGTCTCTAGCTTGCTACGAGACAAGCTTGCTTGTCTTCTACCTTGGAAAGGCACTCATGACGGTGGCTCCCACTGTGTCCAGCCCTCAGCTGGTCCTGGACCTGGTTCATTGTACCCTCTTGTTTTGAGGATTTCAGTTTCTTGTATTGAACAGCAGCTACCGGGTTCTTTGGTGACTGTATAAGCCAACCTAAATCTCTGGTAATTGTGCTGAGTGTGTGTGTGTGTGTGTGTGTACACATGTGCATGCAAACACACATTTTGAGGAAGGGTCTCACTATGCCTGGCCTAGAACTACCTATCTAGACCAGGCTAGTGTTGACCTTGTAGGGTTTTGCCTGCCTCCACCTCCCAGGTGCTGGGATTAAAGGCCCGCCCCACCACACCTGGCCTAGGATGATATATTTTACTGGTTTAGCTCCTTGGCCAAAGCCCAATTGCGGATTTGGGTACCTGGAGTGGCTCTAGAGACAGGGAAGAGTGAGGATGAATCTCCCTAATTGGACCTGTGGCTTCTGGAGCTGACGCTCTACTCTGATTACATGTGAACTTGATAGCCCCTTCCCGATAGCAGAGAGCAGGCTGAGGATAATCCAACCTGGCTCCAATCGCTAAAGGAAGCACGGAGGAGCGCAAACACGTTTTATATTCATAACTCACCACTCAGGAG
This sequence comes from Mus caroli, assembly GCF_978045245.1. NCBI lineage: Eukaryota > Metazoa > Chordata > Mammalia > Rodentia > Muridae > Mus > Mus caroli. The sequence goes on from NW_028227269.1 coordinate 108,744,766, forward strand.
AGGCAGGGAACTTGGTGACTGTACATGATACTTTCAAGTACTTCTGGAAACCCAAGAAACACAGTATTGTTAGCTGCTTGCTCTGGCATAGCTGAATAAAGTAACAAAGAAAAAACCTCAGGCACTCACCATCCCAGTTCCTGGTGTGCAGGGACAACCGAAGTATTCTAAGCGTGTCCAGAAGGAGGACCTTCTGACCTGAAGTCATGGGTAGAAGTCGTCAAAAAATAATAACGGCACAAAGCTGCCTTGGATGGCTCGTGCTTGCATGCATTCCTAGCAGTTTGGAGGCAGAGGCCATGAGTTAGGTGGAAGCCTGCTGGGCTACAGTGATAGCCTGTCTCAAAACAAATTGAACCAAACCAAAACCTAGGCACAGGCCTTCATGTGACTGGCTGGGCTATGATGCAGGTTTAACTCTCAGCCTTTGAGAGTGTGTGCAGCTACAGTTGTGGTTTACACCGTGATCCGGGAGGTTCATTACAGGTCTCTTCCTAAAGAAATTCTTGAATTATTTCTCCCTCCTCCCTCCTCCTCCTCCTCCTCCTTCTTCTCTTTTTTCTGAGACAAGGTTTCTCTGTGTAGCCCTGGCTGTCCTGGAACTCACTTTGTAGACCAGGCTGGCCTCGAACTCAGAAATCCGCCTGCCTCTGTCTCCCAAGTGCTGGGATCAAAGGCGTGCGCCACCATTGTCCAGCAAATTAATACATGCAGGGGCCTAGGGAACATGTATTCGTATGAAACATATTTTAGGATGTATGATAGTGGTAGTGGTACAAGAGACATAAAATTAGACAGGATTGAATGTGTTGGTATGGGTCCACTGAACAGATTCTGGTTGCAGTTCCCTAAGTTAAGAAAGGTAATGCCGGACAGTAGTGGTTGTAGAGGCAGCCTGGGCTACAGGGAAAACCCTGTCCTGAAAACTACCACCACCACTGCCACCAAGAACAAACCAACAAAGGAGAGAGAGAGAGAGAGAGAGAGAGAGAGAGAGGGGGCTAACAGCCTATCTGTATCTTCTGGTTGACTAAAGTATATAGTAAAGTATATATCTTATCTGGTGGTCAAAAGGTGAGTGACTTAAACATGCTGTATATTGCTTGTTTTACCACTGAGGGAGGGATTCTGAGGATCCCAAAACTGGAATGCTGGAGTGGATATGCTGCATAAAAGCTCCACAGGGGGGCGGGTCCAGATGTACACTTCCCCAATGCTCTGACCAACAGAGCTGTGAGGGAGCACCAGGAACTCCGAAGAGCTGTTTGAACTTTTTAAAATAAAAGCTCACTAGAAGTTCAAACATAAATTCCAATCATAAGTTGAATAAGACGTTTACAACAGGGCCGGCAAGATGGCTCAGTGGTTAAGAGTAGTGACTGCTCTTCCAAAGGTCCTGAGTTCAAATCCCAGCAACCACATGGTGGCTCACAACCATCTGTAATGAGATCTGATGCCCTCTTCTGGTGCATCTGAAGACAGCAACAGTGTAGAAAGAAAGGACGAGTATAGAAGAGCTTAGTAATTACTAACATAATTTTAGGAATTTTGTTTTTGTTTTTGTTTTTGTTTTTTTGTTTTTTTTGGTTTTTCGAGACAGGGTTTCTCTGTATAGCCCTGGCTGTCCTGGAATTCACTTTGTAGACCAGGCTGGCCTCGAACTCAGAAATCTGCCTGCCTCTGCCTCCCAAGTGCTGGGATCAAAGGCGTGCGCCACCACCGCCTGGCAGCTGGGCTCTTCTAAGCCTTCTGTGGCTAGCGTGCCCTTACCTTTACTCCTAGCTCAGCATCTCTGAATCTGCGCTCACCTTAGTTGTCTGGTTATCTTCCGTGAAGCCCACTGGTCTTGCGACCCAAGACACCTTTGGACTGCTCTTCTGTGGGCCGCTTTCCTTTTCTGCCTACATTTTGGAAGATCTCCCCTACATCTCTGAGTCTGTTCTGCCTCTCTCCCCCGAGTATCTCAAACTCCTCTCCTTGCCCTCTCTTCTATCCTAGCCTGCAGGAACCTGGAAGTCCTGCCGCTTTCTTTCCACCCAGCCATTGGGCACTGGCATCTTTATTGATAGGTCAAAACCCAATAGGGGGTTATTAAATCAAAGCATCGGGGCCACCCTCCTACAACTTTTAGCTTCTCCTTGATGACTCCTGGCAGAAGAAAAAGAATTAAACTTTTGGGGGGGGGGCTCTAAGTTGATGCTGACTGAGGGAGAATCTAAGCAGCACTGTTGCCCTCAAAATTAGACTTATAGAGGTCAGGTCATCAAAACTCGGTGTGTCCAGGGGGCTGTGACCTCATCCTGTGGTTATTTCCTCAATCCCAGAAGGCATAACGGGAAGAGCTGTACTTAACACGTGGCAAAAATTCCTTTATTTATTACCTAACCCGTGGAGTGAGGGGCTACTGATGGCAGAAAAGTCCAATGGAAGCCATTGGGGTTGCCTTTACCTGGAAAACCAGTGACACCCTAGACTGTCCTGTGTCCCTGGTGGGGTCGGAGTGGCCCATACTACCATTCAGGATTACAGATGGAATCCTTAACTTTCCTAGTTGGACTGTGCAGATCTTGGAGACTGTTGCCCGATACTGTAAGCTTAACCAGTTGGTGACCCCAGTTTCAACTGCTGCACCACATGGGGTTTCCTTGCCTGAGTTGATTAGCCTGGTTGCCTGAGTTGATTAGCCTGGTATGCGGGTATTGATCTGGCAAAATGACAGTTTTTACATACCTGTCCATAAGGCTTGCAGGAGGTGATCTGCTTTCCAGCTGGCCAGTGTCACAAACACCTTTATTGACCAACCTCAGAGCACAGGGACATCTATCTCTCTGTGTTAATGAGGTTTTAAGGAATCTTGGTCACCTTTCTCTCCCACTAATTATCATGCTGGTCCATTACACTGATGACGTCATGCTAATTGGACCACGTGAGTCAGTCAGCAACCACTCCAGACGTTTTGGTAGCGTACTTTTGTGTATGAGGATGGGAAATAAATTCAACTATGTTTCAAGGGTCCTCGTAGTGAAATTCCTAGGAGTCCAGTGGTGTAGTGTCTGCTGATAAGTTGTTGCATCTGGCCCTTACTTTAAGCAAGCAAGAATAGTTGGTCTATTTGAATTTTAGAGGTGGCAGATTCCTCAGTTGAGTATGTCACTTCTGTCCACATACTAGGTAACTTTTAAGAAGGCTGCTAGTTTTGAAATTTCCTCATTATTTATTTTATTGTACGTAAGTCCAGGTGCTCTTGTGCCGTAAAGTGTGTGTGTGTGTGTGTGTGTGTGTGTGTAGGGCAAAGAACGACTCTTGAGAGCAGATTCTCCTGCCAGCTTGTGGGATTTGGGGCTCAACCTCAGGACATCAGGCCTGCCCCCTGCACCTCTGCCTACTGCTATTCTTCTCACTGGACCCCTCTTGCATTTTGAGTCAAGCTCTGCCATTCCCTGAAGATAACTACTCTCCCATTAGAAGGGAGTTCTTGGCCAGTTTTTGGGCCTTTAGTGCAAACTGAATGTTTAACCATGGGCCATTAAGTTACCATATGACCAAAGCTGCCCATCATGAGCTGGCTGTTATCTGACCCACAAAACCATAATATTAGACATGTGCAGCAGCAAGCTATCATCAAAAGTTTTGTGTGTGTGTGTGTGTGTGTGTGTGAGTGCATGCTAGGCCCAAGAAAGGCCCGAGGCCCCAGTAAGTTCCTTAAAGTGGCTTAAATGCTCACAGTTCTCACTCACTCCTGCATCGATGCCGTAAGGAGTATGCCCTGATCAGCTGACAGAGGGAGAAGGTCAGTGCCTCCTTTGTAGTTGGTTTGCATGTTTTGTGGGCACCACTGGCAAGCAAGCATTCCCAGCATTATAGCCTATCTCTAGAACATCCCTAAAGAACAGTGAGACCAAAAAAACCAAAAAAAAAAAAAAAAAAAGAACAGTGAGAAAATCCTCATGGTGGGCAGAACTTTGGGCAGTGCATCTGGCTGTACCTCTCACTTAGAAGGAAAAATGGCCAGATGTTTAACTGTACAGAGTCATCACACGTAGCCCACGGCTGGGGTGGATGGTCGGGGACTTAGGGGAAAACGGTGACAGAGCACAGGGATCGGCCTCTCCGAGCAGGAAAAGGACATGACTTTCATATTTTCAAAACCTATTTAATGATGGTTCTTAAACACTTTAACTTCCTTTTTATCCCACAAACACTAGATGTAGTGAGAAAGAAAGGATATGGGGGAAGTGGACCTGTTTAGAAAGGTTCTTTGGAGTAACTCCTGTCTGTGTTGTCTGGAATCGACAGTTCAGGTCACAGGTTAGCATCCGCAGCTCAACTCACTCATCAACCCTTCATAGATACACGAGCAGTCAGTTCAGTAGAGTTGGGTAAGCAACAATAGTGGTAAGACCTAGCAGAGACAGCCAGGCCTCAGCCTCAGCCTTAGCTTAAGTCAGCAGGAGGGACCAGGAGGAAATCCAGGAGAAGTTCTCAGCTGTGCCTCTCTCAGGGAAACGAAGATCAGCGAAGATGCCAGAAGATGCCAAAGACGCCAGACCCACAAGTGTAGCTCACTCCAGTCACTGTCTGTCAAGTCCTAATTATCCCTCCAAACATCTTGCCTCAGCATGTGTGTCTGTCTCAGCTGACATCACTCTGCCAATCAGCCCAAGCCTGAGGAAGGGGCAGGAAACTGCAGCACAGCACCAGAAGTTTTTGGTGCATTCTCTCTATGGAGTCCTAACAAATGCAGCTCAACGATGCAACGATGCAACGTAAGGCGGACCAATACATGTGTGTTGTTAGCAAAGTATCCTTCATCACGTGTCCTTTCACGTGCTTGCTTTAGCAGACCGTCCTTTCTCCTGTGTCTGCTTCAGCTAAATGCTCCCTCATGAGTCGGTCTTAGCCTTTCACCTGTGTCCACTACAGCTAAACATTTCTTCACCTGTTTTGCCCCAGCAAAACACCATCCAACCAACTTTCCAAAGAACCCTTAAGTTTCCACTTCACATATTCATTTGTGTTCTCATGTAAACTCGCAAATAAGTGAGCTCACCAGAAACAGCCTTTAACGGAGTACATAAGCTGTCCTGTTCTGTGGAGAGCAGTCAGTTCCTGCTCCCCCACCCCCCAGAAATCTCTGTTTCTGCCTAATGGGCTCATGAACAAAGTGGTCATGGTGGCAGGAATTAAGTTTTTCAAGGCTCAGCAATATGCACTTTGCAGTGGTTAGAATGAAAATGGCGTCCATAGGTTAATATAACTGAATACTTGGTTCACAGTGGGTGGAACTGTGTGGGAAGATAAAGAGGTGCGGCCTTGTTGGGAGGGTAGAGCCTGGAGGTTTCAAAAGCCTACATTTTCCAGTTAGCGTCCTCTGCCTCCCTGTTGTGGATAAGAATGTAAGATCTTCTGCCCCACCTCCATGCCTGCCTGCCTTCTGTCATGTTCTCTGTCAGGATAGTCATGGACTCTAACCTTCTGCAACTCAAAGCCCCAAATTAACAGATTTTCTTTTATAAGTTGCCTTTGTCACTGCATTAGTACTACCAACAGTAATATTTTGAAAGTGTGGGAGGAGACTCGCCCCTGTCTGTAGGGTGTAGAATCCGATCCGATCCGATAACAATCGCTGGTGGAGAGGAGACTGTTCTGTTATGGCACCAATTGACAACTTGCGTTGTCTGTGTTCCTGTAAGTTATCTTTCACTTAAGCGCCTATAATCAGTCTCAGCTAAACTCATGGGTTCACCAAGCTAGACTTGGCGGAATTCCTGTCACCATTCTTTTATCCAGGATTAAAGAAACAGATTCCTTAACACTCCGTGCCTGGACAGCCGTGACAAAGCCAATGATGAATCTGGAGGACCATCTGCCTTGTCCCTACTGTGAAGGATAACAAGCCTTACACTGAGGCTGAGCCGTGTAAGGGTGGGTGTGCGCCATCCCACCAGGGCTCTCCTTCCTTGTGTGCTGTAGGATGCCATGGCTTCTCCCACTGCCCTGCCATGGATGTTCTTACCAGCATCTGTACTTGGAGATTAAGTACGATGTAAGGAGAAACGCTGGGAGCCACGTTCACAAACCGTGAGCTTGTGATGGTGAAGTTTGGTTGTAACTTTGACTGGGTTGAGATGCCTAAGGGATCAGAAAAGTACACTCTGGGCGTGTCTGTGAGGACACGCCCAGAGAGGACTGAAATGTGGGGCAGTTACTGAGGGGAAAGGCTCACCGGATGTGGGCAGTGCTGTGCCATAGCTTTGACAGCTGCGTGGACTCACATCAGGGGCTCCCAGGGAGAACCCAGGCCATGAACCTGGGGCTGAGTCAGTGTTCTCTCTCATTCTGGGCCTCCCAGCTTCTTGTACTGTGCTGCAGCTACAAGGTGTGCAGATGGCTATGTTTGCATGACCTAGCCTCCAATTGAGTAAGATAACCCAATAAATGCCCTTTTAAAATGTCATCTCTATCTATCTGTCTATCTCTGCCATTACATAGACAGTTATAACCTTTTATTGGTTCTATTCCTCCAAAGGCATTAGAATACAAACACAGCACAGCTCCTATGTCTGACTTAGGAGGTTTCTCTTTTGTTTTGTTTTTGAGAGAGTCTCATTATGTAGCCGTGGATGGCCTGGAATTCCCTAGTAAACCAGGTTGGCCTCTAACTCAATAGATTTTCCTGTCTCTGCCTCTCCAGTGCTGGGATTAAAAAGGTAAATGACTACCCTGGCTGATGTTTCTTTCTTTCTCTCTCTCTCTCTCTCTCTCTCTCTCTCTCTCTCTCTCTCTCTCTTTGTTTGTTTTTCTGAGACAGGGTTTCTCTGTATAGCCCTGGCTGTCCTGGAACTCACTCTGTAGACAGCACTAATCCCAGTTCTTTGGGAGGCTTAAGCAGGATTGGGAAACAGAGGCTGTCTCAAAATAAAGGAAGAGGAGGGCTGGAGATACAGCCCAGTGGAGGTGCTTGTCTAGTAAGCACAAGGCCCTGGGTTCAATCTCTGGTACCACAGTAAACTGCAAAAGTGAGGATTGGGGAGATGGCTCAGTGGTTAAGGTTCTTGCTGCACAGGCTTGACAAACTGAGCTTAATTTTTGGGACCCACGTGCAGGTGGAAGGAGAGAGAGCTGGATTTCTCAATGCTGTCTTCTGACCTCCCTGTGTGGCCCCATTTGTACTCATGCCCCCTCATTATGGACACACACACCTGCACAAGCACATGCTTCCTCCTGCTGAGTGCTAAGACTACAAGCAAGCATTACTACAACCAAAATAAACATAAAACCTTCTAATAGAAGAAAAAGCTGGGTATGAGCTGGGTAGTGGTGGCACACAATTAATCCCAGCACTTGGGAGGCAGAGGCAGGTAGATCTCTGAGTTCGATGCCAGTCTGGTTTAGGGAGAGAGTTCCAGGCCAGAGAAACCTTCCCTCGAAACTCTCCACACCTTAAAAAAAAAAAAAAAAAGCTGAGTATGATGGCTCACACCTGGAATCAGGTGTCTGAGACAGGAGGATTGCCATGAGGTTCAGGTTAGCCTAGGCTATGAAGTGAGACTTTGTCTAAAACAAACAAGCACACAAACAAAAAACCAGATAACAAATTAGACATTTGCATTTTAATGTATAAGAAAAATATGGGTTGTGTGAGTTTAATTTCAGCATATGTGAGTTGGAGGCTAGCCTGGTCTACACAGTGCAACAACAGACAAAGCAGATGGAATGTCCTGAGGGATAATGCCTGCTGTTGTTGACCTCTGGTCTTTTCTCCTTCCTCCTCCTTCTCTTCTTCTTCCTCCTCCTCCTCCTTCAAATTATTTATTGAGGGCATCAGATCCCATTACAGATGGTTGTGAGCCACCATGTGGCCAGTCATCGTTGTCGCCGTCCTTCTTCTTCTTCTTTCTTCTTCTTCCTTCTTCTTCTTTCTTCTTCTTCTTCTTCTTCTTCCTTCTTCCTTCTTCTTCTTCTTTCTTCTTCTTTCTTCTTCTTCTTCTTTCTTCTTCTTCTTCCTTCTTTCTTCTTCTTCTTCTTTCTTCTTCTTCTTCTTCTTCTTCTTTCTTCTTTCTTTCTTTCTTCTTTTCTTCTTCTTCTTCTTCTTCTTTCTTCTTCTTCTTTCTTCTTTCTTTCTTCTTTTCTTCTTCTTCTTCTTTCTTCTTCTTTCTTCTTCTTTCTTCTTTCTTTCTTCTTTTCTTTTTCTTTCTTCTTCTTCTTCTTTCTTCTTTCTTTCTTCTTCTTCTTCTTTCTTCTTTCTTTCTTCTTCTTCTTCTTTCTTCTTTCTTTCTTCTTTCTTTCTTCTTCTTCTTCTTTCTTCTTTCTTTCTTCTTCTTCTTCTTTCTTTCTTCTTTCTTCTTCTTTCTTCTTCTTTCTTCTTTCTTTCTTCTTTTCTTTTTCTTCTTCTTTCTTCTTCTTTCTTCTTCTTCTTCTTTCTTCTTTCTTTCTTCTTCTTCTTTCTTCTTTCTTTCTTCTTCTTCTTCTTTCTTCTTTCTTTCTTCTTTCTTTCTTCTTCTTCTTCTTTCTTCTTTCTTTCTTCTTCTTCTTCTTTCTTCTTTCTTTCTTCTTTCTTTCTTCTTCTTTTTCTTTCTTCTTTCTTTCTTCTTCTTCTTTCTTCTTCTTTCTTCTTCTTTCTTTCTTCTTCCTTCTTCTTCTTCTTCCCTCTTTCTTTCTTCTTTTCTTCTTCTTCTTTCTTCTTCCTTTCTTTCTTCTTCCTTCTTCTTCTTCTTCCCTCTTTCTTTCTTCTTTTCTTCTTCTTCTTTCTTCTTTCTTCTTCCTTTCTTCTTCTTTTTCTTCTTCTTCCTTCTTTCTTCTTTCTTCTTCTTTCTTCTTCTTTCTTCTTCTTCTTTCTTCTTTCTTCTTTTTCTTTCTTCTTTCTTTCTTCTTTCTTCTTTCTTTCTTCTTTCTTCTTTCTTCTTTCTTCTTCTTTCTTCTTTCTTCTTCTTTCTTCTTTCTTCTTCTTTCTTCTTCCTTCTTCCTTCTTCCTTCTTCCTTCTTCCTTCTTCCTTCTTCCTTCTTCCTTCTTTCTTCTTTCTTCTTTCTTCTTTCTTCTTTCTTCTTTCTTCTTCTTTCTTCTTCTTTTTTGAGACAGGGTTTCTCTGTGTAGCCCTGGCTGTCCTGGAACTCACTTTGTAGACCAGGCTGGCCTTGAACTCAGAAATCCGCCTGCCTCTGCTTCCCAAGTGCTGGGATTAAAGGCATGCGCCACCAAGCCCGGCTCCCTCCAGTCTTCTTACAGTCAAATATAAGCTCAAGCCTTGCCAGGCGGTGGTGGCTCACACCTTTTGGGAGGCAAGGCAGAGGAAGGTAGATCTCTGTGTGTTTGAGATCAGCTTGGTGTACAGCAAGTTCCAGGATTGCCAGAGGTACACAAAGAAACTCTGTCTCAGAAAACCTAAAGAGAAAAGGAGGAGGAGGAGGGGAGGAAGAAGAATAGGAGGAGGAGGGCAGAGGGGAAGGAGGGAGGAGGAGGAGGAGGAGAAGAAGAGGAGGAGGAGGAGGAGGAGGAGAGGAGGAGGAGGAGGAGGAGGAGGAGGAGGAGAAGAAGAAGAAGAAGAAGAAGAAGAAGAAGAAGAAGAAGAAGAAGAAGAAGAAGAAGAAGAAGAAGAAGAAGGGCACTATAAATTTTGGGTCAAAATTTTGGGTCTCTCTGAGACTGGAAGTCCTGACTGGCCACAAGAGGTGGCCACCTCAGTTGCCATATCCCCAGCTGGTTAGAGTCTCAGTCAGGGTCACCCCAGAGACTCCCAGGAGCCTCTCCCATCTCAGATCAGTCTCCAGCTTGTCCCAGAGATTCTCCCACCGATTTCCAATTTCTGTTCTCTCCCAGCCCTCCCTCCCATTTGATCCCCATCCCTGCTCCCCTCCCAACTCCCCCTTACCCAGTTCCCCACTTCCATCCTCCTCTGATGTCCATTCCACCTCCACTTCTGAGCGAGATTCACGCCTCCTCCCTTGGGCCCTTCCGATTACCCAGTTTCTTTTGGTCTGTGGAGTGTAGCATGGTTATCTTGTGCTTTAAGGCTAATGTCCTCTTATAAGTGAGTCCATATTTTGCATGTCTTTCTGGGTCTGAGTTACCCTCACTCAGGATGATATTCTCTAGATTCATCCATTTGCCTGCAAATTTCATGATGTCTTTTGTTTTTAATAGCTGAATAGTATTCCCATTGTGTAAGTGAACCACATTTTCTTTATCCATTCTTCAGTTGAAGGACATCTAGGTTGTTTCCAGTTTCTGCCCATTACGAATAAAGCTGCCATGAACATCGTTAGGCAAGTGTCCTTGTGGTATTGTGGGGCATCTTTTGGGTATATGCCCAGGAGTATTATAGCTGGGAATTGGAGTAGAACTATTCCTAATTTCGAGAAAAACTGCCAAATTGATTTCCAAAGTGGTTGTACAAGTTTGCACTCTCACCAGCAATGGAGGAGTGTTCCCCTTGCTCCACATCCTCATCAGCATGAGACCCCACATGGGGAGAGCCAACCCCTGACACTGTTACTGATACTCTGTTATGCTTGCAGACAAGAGGCTAGCATAATTGTCTCCTGAAAGGCTTCATCTAGCAGCTGATGGAGGCAGATGCAAAGAGCAGAGACCCAAAGCCAAATATCAGGTTGAGCTCAGGGAGTTTTGTGCAAGAGTCGGGGATAGGATTGAGGGAGCTGGAGGGGTCAAGGACCCCACAAGAAGACCTACAGAGTCAACTAACTTGGACCCCTGGGGGTTCACAGAGACTGAACCACCAACCAAGGAGCATGCAGGGGCTGGACCTAGGACCCTTACCCATTTGTAAGGGTCCTGACGTGCTGCTTGGTTTTCATGTGGGTCCCTGACAATTGGGGCAGGGGCTGTATCTGACTGTTGCCTGCCATTGGATCCCCTTCTCTCAGTTGAACTGTTTGGTTGGGCCTCATCAGGAGAGCAGTCACTTGGTCCTGCTGGGACTTGGTGTCCTGGGGCAGGGTGATACCCAGAGGAGGCTTCCCCATCTCTGAGGAGAGGGTAATGGGGAGGGATTTGCAGTGGGGTGGGACTGGGAGGAGAGGAGGGAGGGATATAAAATGAACAAAGGAATTAATGGGAAAATGAACACGTGTACCCTTGACCACATGTACACAGGGACGCACACATATATATCCATCCATAAGTTAACAGAAGCTTGGGTCTTTAGTGGGCCTCGTAAGTAGCTTCCTCTATTCCATCTCTCCTTTCCTTAATCATTCTCAAGTCATCAAATGGATCCTTTTACATGTTTTGCATGTGTGATGCATGTATTGCATGTGTGTATGTGGTATATGTATGAAGTAAATTTGTGTCACTGTGCATCTGTAGTTGGAGGACAACCTTGGGTGTCAGTCATAACTTCCACCTTGTTTTTGAGGTAGGGTCTTCCACATTTTGTCCCTGTATTGCACAATCCAGATGAGCTGGCCGGTAAGCTTCCAGAGGATTCTCCCATCTCGGCCTTGGCCTCCCACCTCATCACAGGAATGCTGGTGTTACAGAGCTACACGCTCAGCTTTCCCCGTGGTTTCTGGGGAGTCTAGACTCACGTAAGCCATAAAACTTGTGTGCTGCTTTCATGGGCTGAGCCATATCCCTAGCCACTTAATGGATCCTTAAACCCTGTAATGTCTTCTCTGTTCACTCTGACCACACCATCTCTCTCTACTGCCCCCTGACTATCTTAGGCACAGCACTGCTTTAGGGACCTCTGCAGTTTGGTTTGTTTTTTTGTAAGTATTATCAATGATCTTTTTTATCGCTGAACAGGTTAAGAAGAAATATTATGTATTTAGTGCAATCTAGTTACATGATAGACTGAAAACTAGTAAGCATGCAGACCATAGTTGTTCATTCTAAATACTAACTAAGGTCTCCTAGTATATAGTTTTAGAACCTGCTCTTTTTAAAAAATATTTATTTATTATATCTTAAGTACACTGTAGCTGACTTCAGACACACCAGAAGAGGGCATCAGATTTCATTACGGGCGGTTATAAGCCACCATGTGGTTGCTGGGATTTGAACTCAGGACCTCTGGAAGACCAGTCAATGCTCTTAGCTGCTGAGCCATCTCTCCAGCCCCTAGAACCTGCTCTTAATAGGACCATTATAAATACAGGAACATCAGAGAACTTTTTTTTTTTTTTTTTTTTTTTTTTTTTTTGAGACAGGGTTTCTCTTTATAGCCCTGGCTGTCCTGGAACTCACTTTGTAGACCAGGCTGGCCTCGAACTCAGAAATCCGCCTGCCTCTGCCTCCCGAGTGCTGGGATTAAAGGCGTGCGCCACCACGCCCGGCCAGAGAACTTTTTAAAAGATGGATTGGACATATTTTATTTATTTATTTTTAGGTTTTTCGAGACAGGGTTTCTCTGTGTAGCCCTGGCTGTCCTGGAACTCACTTTGTAGACCAGGCTGGCCTCGAACTCAGACATTTGCCTGCCTCTGCCTCCCAAGAGCTGGGATTAAAGGCATGCACCACCACTGTTCAGCTATAGACATAAATCTTTTTTTTTTTTAGATTTATTTATTGTTATATGTAAGTACACTGTACACTGTAGCTGTCTTCAGACACACCAGAAGGTGGCATCAGATCCCATTACAAATGGTTGTGAGCCACCATGTGGTTGCTGGGATTTGAACTCAGGACCTTCAGAAGAGCAGTCGGTGCTTTTAACCGCTGAGCCATCTCGCCAGCCCCTAAGCATAAATCTTTAACACATATTTTTACCCTTTGGTTTTTTTTTTAAAAAGTGTTTATATACTTCATTTACCCAACACCCTCTCCTGGTCCCTGTGGGCATCTGCACACAAGTCATATACACTCTCTCACACAGGCACACAAATATATACATAAAAAATAAAAATTAATCTTAAAAAGTAACTTTCTGTCAGGAGTGGTGGCACAGGTCTGTAATCCTAGCTTTCTCCATGTTGAGGCAGGAAGGCTGCTGGGAGTTTGAGGCTGGAGAGGTCTACATAGTGAGGCCTAAATAGTAGACTCTCAAGATCTTACATAGATCACATAGATTTCTAAAACATAAACCAAAAAGTTATAGTTCTAGCTGGGCTTGGAGAGATGGCTCAGTACTTAAGAGAACTGGCTGCTCTTCCTAAAGGTCCTGGGTTCAATTCCAAGCCCCCACACGGTGGCTCACAACCATCTTTAACAGCGGTTTTCAGCTTGTGGGTCATGACCCTTTCACAGGGATTGGCTTAAACCAACTGCATATTAGATAATTACATTGATTCATAACTAGCAAAATTGCAGTTATATAGTAGCAATAAAAATACCTTTATGGTTGGGGTCACCACAACATAAGGAAGTGTATTAAAGGGTCACAGCATTAGGAAGGTTGAAACTAATGGTGTGTAACTGCAGTTCCAGAGGATCTGGGTCCATATATGCAGATGACAACACCATACACACACACACACACACACACACACACACACACCCCGATCACAGATGCAGCAAAAATAAATCTTTAAAAATTAGTTCTAGTTCTTGCTGGGTGTGATGGCGCATACTTGTAATCCTAGCAGGTATGGTAGCAGAAACGGGAGGATTGCCAGACACTCAGGGCTGGCTAGGCCGACATAATAGTTCTCAGAGCTAGTAATACGATGTGAGACTCTATCTCAAAAATTCCGAATATATGGAAAAGCTTAAATATTAGTACATTTTCAAAATATTTTATTTATTTATCATTTTTATCTGTAATGGTGTTTTGACTGCATATATGGCTGTGAACACACCAGTGCAGTGCCCACAGAGGCCAGAGAGGGCATTGGATCCCATGGAACTGGAGTTGTGAGCTGGCTGTGAGTTTCTGTATGTGTTGGGAACTGAACCTAGGTCCTCTGGAAGAGGAGCCAAGTACTCATATAACTACTGATGCCTCTCTCCAGCTGCTCATTGCCATTTTTAATTGATAGATGCAAATTATCTATATTTCTCACAGTCAGACATTGTTTACTGTACACATACTGTGGAACTGGCTTAATCAACACCTGTTTTCTCAAATATCACTTTTTCTTTTTGAAAAGTTTTAACTTTTATTCTTTCTGCACAAAGATTAGCATGAGAAGTCTCACTAGGTAGACGGCCTTGAGTAATCTATTCAGGGCCACTTAGTCCAACTCAATGAAACCTACATCCTTCGCTGATGGTACACATTCAATTCGTACTGAGGGATCAAGCCATGGGTATGAGGGAGGACCATGCTGAACTTCAGTGGGTGACCCCAGTAAGAGCTCCTGTGCCTCATCTTGCCTTTGGACGGCCAAGGAGACAAAAGGCAGGCATTTCTTCTTTACCCTGGAACTCCTGTTCCTCCTACCTTCGCCTCCATTGTGGAGGTTACAGATGTGGGCAATCACGCAGATTAAATATTGACTTTTTGTGGTGGACCACTTACAATCTTCCTTACCAGCTTCCAGAATGTGCTGTCTTGTTATAGCTATGGATTACAAAACTAGGCTGCTCAAAAGAGTTCTGGGACTTATTCACAGTCACTTGGCTTTGACTCTTTTGATTGGCGTCTGTCAGTTTCTGCCCTCTCTTACCCTCTGGTAACCACACCACAATTCTATTGGACTAAAGGCAATTTTTAATTTTTTCTATAAAATCTTATTACTTTCCTGAAAATGAATCACTCTTTGGGGGGAGCCCTGGCTATCCTGGTTCTACTGACCAGGCTGGTCTTGAACTCAGAGATCCATGTGCCTCTGCCTCCTGAATGCTGGGATTAAAGGCGTGCGCTACCACGCCCGACTGATTTTTCATTTTTTTTATGGGTATTTTGCCAGCATGTGTTTGTATTTTATGCGTGCAGTGCCTGTGGAGGCCGGAAGAGGACCTAAGATTCCCTGGAACTAGAGTTAGACAAGGTTGCTGGATGCCATGTGGCCATTTTCCCACTGAGCCATCTTCCCAGCCCTGCTTGTTGTGTTTTTTTTTTTTTTTTTTTTTTAGATTTATTTATTTATTATATGTAAGTACATTGTAGCTGTCTTCAGACACTCCAGAAGAGGGCGCCAGATCTCGTTACAGATGGTTGTGAGCCACCATGTGGTTGCTGGGATTTGAACTCTGGACCTTCGGAAGAGCAGTCGGGTGCTCTTTACCCACTGAGCCATCTCACCAGCCCCTGCTTGTTGTTTTATAAGATAGTGTCTTGCTATGTAGCACAGGCTGGCATTGCATTCTTTATTATTTTGAGAGGGTCTAAAGTAGCCCAGTGCCCTTAGTTAGGGTTTCTATTCCTGCACAAAACATCACAGCCAAAAAACAAGTTGTGGAGGAAAGGGTTTATTCAGCTTATACTTCCACGTTGCTGTTCATCACCAAAGGAAGTCAGGACTGGAACTGAAGCAGGTCAGGAAGCAGGAGCTGATGCAGAGGCCATGGAGGGATGTTTCTTACTGGCTTGCTTCCCCTGGCTTGCTCAGCTTTCTTTTTTGCTTTTTGTTTTTTGTTTTTTTGTTTTGTTTTGTTTTGTTTTTTCGAGACAGAGTTTCTCTGTATAGCCCTGGCTGTCCTGGAACTCACTCTGTAGACCAGGCTGGCCTTGCACTCAGAAATTCGCCTGCCTCTGCCTCCCAAGTGCTGGGATTAAAGGCTCAGCTTGCTTTCTTATAGAACCCAAGACTATCAGCCCAGGGATAGTACCACCTACAAGGGGCCCTCCCCCCTTGATCACTAATTGGGAAAATACCCCACAGCTAGGTCTCATGGAGGCATTTTCCCCAACTGAAGCTCCTTTCTCTGTGGTAA
Organism: Mus caroli; assembly: GCF_978045245.1. NCBI lineage: Eukaryota > Metazoa > Chordata > Mammalia > Rodentia > Muridae > Mus > Mus caroli. The sequence goes on from NW_028227269.1 coordinate 108,760,544, forward strand.
CTCCAGCTGAAATGCATAACCAGCCAGTACACCCAGGCTGGCCAGGCTGGTTTCTCAAGTAACTATATGTCTTAGGGTTTTACTGCTGTGAACAGACACCATGACCAAGGCAGCTCTTATAAGGACAACATTAAATTGGGGCCTACTTACAGGTTCAGAAGTTCAGTCCATTATCATCAAGGCAGGAACATGGCAGCATCCAGGCAGGTATGGTGCAGGAGGAACTGAGAGTTCTACATCTTCATCTGAAGGATGCTAGCAGAAGACTGGCTTCCAGGCAGCTAGGATGAGGGTTTTAAAGCTCACATTCACAGTGACACACCTACTCCAACAGGGCCACCCCACCTAACAGTGCCACTCCCTGGGCCAAGTATGTGCAACCATCACACAACATGACTGAGGATGGTTTTGAACTCCTGACTCCATCCTTTGGCTCCCACCTCCCGAGCACTGCTATCACAGGTGTGTTGCTTGGCTGGCTTTGGGTCCTCCATCCTCCTTTCTTATTCTGTAGGAATGACAGCATCCCAGGAGGATGCTACCATGTCTGGCAAAGCAAAATGTTCAATTTGTACAGGAACAAACAAACCCTAATATAAATATTTTTTAAGAATATTTATGTATGTAGCCGGCATGGTGGTGCACGCCTTTAATCCTAGCACTCAGGAGGCAGAGGCAGGCGGATTTCTGAGATCTAGGCCAGCCTGGTCTACAGAGTGAGTTCCAAGACAGCCAGGGCTACACAGAGAAACCCTGTCTTGAAAAACCAACCAACCAACCAAAAGAATATTTATGTATTTATGATGTATGTATGTCTGTATGTATATGAGTACACTGTCGCTGTCTTCAGACACACCAGAAGAGGGCATCAGATCCCATTACAGATGGTTGTGAGCCACCATGTGGTTGCTGGGAATTGAACTCAGGACCTCTGGAAAAGTAGTCAGTGTTCTTAACCGCTGAGCCATCTCTCCAGTCCCCAATGTAAATCTTAAGCCATAGTGGTCTTTTTTTTTTTTTAAGACAAAGTTTCAGTATGTGGCCCTTTGTGGGCTGTGTAGTACTCTGTGTAGGCCAGGACGGCCTTACTGTCTGTCTGTCTCGCCCTCCTAAATGCTGAAATTAAAGCATATGTCATCGTACTGAATAGTATATTGGTCTCATGGGAAATTGAATATTATGGTTGAAGGTCAATATACTTTTTTTTTCAGTTTTTGCTGGCTGAGGTGTCCCCTCCCAAAGTATATTTTCCCCTATTAACTAGAAATTCAAACTGAATTCTTTTTAGATAATTCAGGCTGTTATTTATCCTTCAAGATGACCATTATAAACATGTTTTTGGTACAAAATAGCATAGCTATGGGAGATTGGGATTATCCACTGAACACTCCCTAGTATTTTTAAGAGTTATGATCCATATTTGCATTTTATGGAAAAGACAAATTTGCATTTATAGGATAAGACAAATAACAAAATGAAATTTAAAGTGCATTCTAGGGATGTATTAAAAAGACTTTTAAAGTCAGGTGATGGTGGCACATGCCTTTGATCCAGAACTCAAAAAAACACACACACACAAGAAAAAAAAAAAAAAGGCTTTTTAACCTGGGTGTGTGGTTCATGCCATTAAGCCCAGCACTTGGGAGTTAAAGACAGATGGATTTCTGAGTTGGAGCCTAGTCTCCTGTTGAGTTCCAGGACAGCCAGGGCTATTTAGTGAAATACAGTATCAAAAACAAAAACAACAACAACAAAAAAGGATTTACTGTAGTGCTTTTGCTTTTTTTTTTTTTTTTGCCAGTTCTACAGGATGTTAGTCAAATGCCTTATTACATCACTGGCACAGTTTCTACTGTGTCTGTACTTGCTTCCCACTACATAAAATGGCTATGATTTATACTTCTTTAGAACACTCCCCCTTGTGTACAATTAATTTTTGTGAGGTTGGAGTCTTGGTCTGTGGGCTTGGGTAGCAGCCTTCCAGCTTCGGGCTCAGGCATTCCTTCTGTCTGGAAGCACAGGTGCCCACCAGTGTACTGGGCTCGCTCTACAGACAGGACTTCTCAGGGACAGTTCATTCTTCGTGTAACATTTTCTCCGTTCCAGAATTCTATTTTAACGTTTATCACTTTAGAAGCCTTTGTATTCCCAGTGCACACACCCAGAAATCGAAGCATCAAATGGTGACTGTTAAGTCCTACTTTAATGTGTGTGCTTGCCTTTGCTTAATACTTTGTACAGAATATTCAGCACAACTCGATGGTTCTCCTGGCAAACAACTTCAGGTTCCGTTTGAGGCTTTAAGAAAATCAATTTGCTTTACCTTTATTAAGAGGCACAGAAGACAGAAGTTCCGACAGAACCTACTTTCTCAAGAACAAGCCAATGCTCACCAGGAAGGTTTCAGGTGAGACTTAAAAACACAAGTCCTGTACACTCATGTGGTTCTTCCCACCCCGCCTACAAAACAAAACAAAACAAAACAAAACCCTGAGGTGTAATAAAGCCGAATCCATCGATATCTTCTGTGAGACGTAGAGGGGCTTGGCACCCGGCATCGGTACCCGGCACCCAAGCGGACCGTCGGAATCCTCCCTAGCTTCCGAGGGAGGATCGTGGACAGCCGGGACGTACACGTCCAAACACCGGACTTCACTGCTCGCCTCAGGCTCTGCCGGGACCACCAGTCAGCCAAGGCCAAGGCGGCGTCGTCTCTTAGGGATCGGGTCCCTCAGCGAAGCTGCAGAGCGAGAGTCACCACAGTGTAGACGGGAGCCCCGCACCAACGCTGAGCGCGCTCGCTTCGACCCGCACCAGGAGGGCGGCACCCAGGGGAGGAGCTTGCGCACGCCCCTCCGGGTGGAGTGCACCAGGTGAGCGCGCGTGCGCAGTTGGACCATTACAAACTAGCCCGCCCCCTTCGCTTCGGCCCGCCTTCGTGGGGGCTGGCTCGCCAGTGGGCGGGGCCGCGGAGAAGGGGGTGGGGAGTGGAGAGAGCGAGCGGCCGAGGACGGCGCCTGCGCGGTGGGCGTGATCCGGGCACTTAGGGCAGGATGAACGCTGCTTTCCAAGATGGCGACGGAGGGAGGAGGGAAGGAGATGAACGAGATTAAGACCCAATTCACCACCCGGGAAGGTCTGTACAAGCTGCTGCAGCACTCAGAGTACAGCCGGCCCAACCGGGTGCCCTTCAACTCGCAGGGATCCAACCCTGTCCGCGTCTCCTTCGTAAACCTCAACGACCAGTCTGGCAACGGCGACCGCCTCTGCTTCAATGTGGGCCGGGAGCTCTACTTCTATATCTACAAGGGGGTCCGCAAGGTACCGACCCGGGCGTCACCGGGGGCGCGCCGGCGGCGCGGGCCGAGGCCGGGAGCTGGGCGGTGACAGCGAGGCCGGGGTGACCGGTGGGGGCGGCCGGCACTTGTACTTTTGAGTGGGCCGGTAACTCCGCTGAGGTGCTCCGGAGGAGAGGGGGCTTCGGGAGTGAGGCGCCGGCGGCAGCGCTGCCTCCAAGGGGAGAGGGCTCTGGAACCGGGTCGCGGCGATGCCCCGGGAGTAGCCGGTCGCCTCCTCCCCCGGCGGGGTCCGTCAGGTTCCGATCCCGCCCGGGAGCGGGCCTGCGAGTCTCCGGAAGAGGTGCGGCGGCCGTCTTAGGTGGCCTCGCTTCCCGGGAGGCTCGAGAGTCCTGCCCCGGGTGAGAGAACCGGGACGCGAGGCGGCTCGGAAAGGTCCGTAAGGCGGAACCGGGACAGGGAGGCGGAGGACTTGGAGACTAGGTCAGAAAGGACCTGCTCGGCACGCAGGGCTACTCCACCTGCTGCCGCACTGACACTTCTCCTGGTGTCAGCAGTGTTTCCAAAAACCTTCCCGGGAGGTCGCCTGTCATTGTCTCCGCGGAGGGAACCGTCTCCCGAAAGGTTTTTGAAGAGGGTCATTCTGTCCCTTGCGGTGTAAGAGGGCTGAGTACTCAAGACTAGGGAGGTTGGAATAATGTTTTCAAATAGGCTAAGTTGCTTCAGAGGTGTTGTGTGTGAGCGTGCCTAGATTTATCTTGTCTAACGAGTCAGGCTATGTCCCAAACAGGGAGGGATAGGCCTTAAATGCTACTTTAAAGTAACCAGCCAAGAACGTAACAGTAATTCTGTGACGCATGCCATCAAGTTTTAAAATGTCTCGTTAAAAGCAGCAATTTATTGGCGCATTTTTTTTATTTTTTTGGTCACTGGCAAGAATTGCTTATTTTAACTTTTGACCATTGAGAGAGTAAGGAAATGTATGCACTCCATAGCACCTCCGACGGAATGTGACAAGGTGATGGAAGATTCACTTATAAATGTTCGGTTAGTGGGAAAGTACTTGTCCATATTGAAGAGGACGTGTTCCCAGGGATGGATATATCCAAAGTCAGCTCTGTTTATGTTGCACTGTACGGTTAGGAGGACAAGGGAAGGAATGATGGTGTGCAAACGTAGCTGGTTTCTTTGGTCCAAGGTGAATCTTCTGACTTGCCTTTATTCTTGTCAGTGTACTCCCGAAGCGTTTGGAAATGGCTGGTTGACTCTCCTCCCTCGGGGTTGGGAAAGTATGCAGTGGTTTGGAGAGTAGGAACTGAAGTTTTAGTGCAGTTCCCAACCCTGTGACTGACTCACTGCTGACCTTGGATACCTGGGAAACTTTCCTTTGCGCTTCTTTAAAAGGGGAGACTGCAGTGCACATGTTATAATTCGTAATAGCTGTGATGGCCATTAGAATCCTGACACACTCGGGAGATGTAAATTAGAGTTAAAGCAAGCATTAAGAGGAACCGCCATCTCAACATTCCTGCTCTGACTGAAATACCAGATTTTTCTCTGGAAATAAATGTAAGCTTATATTTATCAGCACCTACATTTGGGGGCTGGCGCAAAGGCTCAGCGGTGAAGAACCTGTACTGTTCTTGCAGAGGACTCCAGTTCAGTTCCTAAAACCCATGTTAGGCTGCTCACAGCTACCTGGAACCCCAGCTCCAGGGAATTGGATGTCCTTTTCTGGGTTCTGGAGACCCACTTACAGCTCACACAAATAAGTTTAAAAAATAAAAGAAATCTTAGAAAAATTGTAATTAGACCCTACCATGGTTGTGCATACCTGCAATCTTGGCCAGCCAGGACTATAGTTGGTAAGTTCAGGGCCAACCTGTGCTACAATTATCACTTTTGAGGCAAGCATGGGCTATATGGTGGAGTCCTCTCATAAGGGAAAAAAAAAAATCAAACCAGGTGCGTATGATAGCATGCACCTTGACAGGTGGATCTCTGTGAGTTCAAGACCAGCCTGCCCTACATAGAGTTTCAGGTCAAAAAACTCTCGAAATTCAAAAAAACCAAACAGAAATAATGATGATGTAAAAATACAGTATGCTTAAAAGTTAAATTCGGGGGCTGGTGAGATGGCTTAGGGTGTAAGAGCACCCAGCTGATCTTCTGAAGGTCCTTGGTTCAAATCCCAGCAACCACATGGTGGCTCACAACCATCCATAAGGAGATCTGACTCCCTCTTCTGGAGTGTCTGAAGACAGCTACAGTGTACTTACATATAATCAATAAATAAATAAATCTTAAAAAGAAAAAGTTAAATTCATAGGGCATACAGTATGCTTAAAAGTTAAATTCGTGGGGCCTGGAAGATGGCTCAGTAGTTAAAGAGTACCTGGTGTTCTTCTGAGCCTAGATCTCAGCTCTCACTTCGGCAGCTCACAAACACCTGTGCTTATAGCACCCGCACCTTCAAAGCCCTCTTCAAACCTCTTTGGGTACCTGCACATATGTGGTATTCACACATATGTGTATAAATAAATAATAAAAAAAAGTTTAAAAAGTTAAATTTACTCCGAGAGATTACTAGTTCAGGCTTCGCCTCCCCCCTCCCCCCTTCCTTACCACTCCGACCCCCACACCCTTGGGTGTGGACAGAACATCAGGGCCTTCGGCATGCCAGGCAAGTGCTCCCTCCCTGTGCTGCACATCCAGCTATTGGATCATTCCCATGACACACTTCACCTAGATCTAGTACCTCTGGTTTGCATAGGAAAAAAAAAGACCATTTGCTTAGAAGTATCTTTATAATGGTGTTCTAAGAGCTTTAAAAAACTACACCAAACATTCATTGAAACAAGTATGAAATACTGCCAGGTGGTGACGGCACACTTAATTCCCACGTGTGGATTCAGGTGGATCTCTGACCTGGAGGCCAGCCTGGTCTGCAGAGTGAGTTCCAGGACAGCCAGGACCACACAAAGAAAGCCTATCTCCAAAACATAACACAAAGCCCCCCACCCCCAACAAAACAAAACAAAACAAAGTCAGAAATGCATGAACATTGGCTTTCTTTCCCTGGTGAATTGAGTGCTTTGAACTCTGGGAGGGGTGTGTGTTTGTGTGTGTGTGTAAGTAAAATTTTATGTATCTTGTAGGATACATTTGTATTATGGCAGATATTTAAACTCTTCTAGCTGGTGAATTAAAGTTTTTCTTTCTAGCCGGGTGTGGTGGCGCACGCCTTTAATCCCAGCACTCGGGAGGCAGAGGCAGGCAGATTTCTGAGTTCGAGGCCAACCTGGTCTACAAAGTGAGTTCCAGGACAGCCAGGGCTATACGGAGAAACCCTGTCTCAAAAAACCAAAAAAAAAAAAAAAAAAAAAAAAAAAAAAAGTTTTTCTTTCTATAAGTATTTGTTATAATTCTGAATATGTGACTTTTTTTTTGTTTGTTTATTTGATAAGGTCTCATATAAACCAGGCTGGCCTTAAACTTGCCAAAGCAGAGGATGATTTTAAACTCCTGATTCTCCTGGCATGACCCTTTCAGTTTCTAAGATTATAGGTGTGTATCACCAGGATGGCCTAATAATAGTAACTATTTGTAGTTCTGGTTTCTGATTTTAAAGTAGAGCTAATAACTTGCCCTGAGTGCTGGCTTGGGAGGGTTGAGAATTGGACCATATAACTATAGAGTGAGAGCTGTCTCAACAAAGCAAGCAGACAAAATGGGCGTCCTTAGTCATTGTTCCAGGAACCAGGAGTTACTATTGGGGTAAGTAGGGAGCAGGTCTTTTACAGTTTTCACAGTTGGCTATTTTGATATATTTTTGTGTTCTACTTTTTTCTTCAAGGAATATGGTATGCATGTGTGCGTGCATGCATGTGCGGGGATAAAACCCAAGGGCCTCCTAATAGATGTTAAGCAAGCACTCTTCCACTGAGACATCTCCTCAGCCCAAGGCACACGAAGTTTTACAGTTATTGGGACCACCTAGAAGCCCTAATGTGGAAGACATTCAAATCCAGATTAGACACTTGAGTAAAGTGAGTAGTATTGTTTGTTTGTTTTTGTTCGACACTGCTAAGAATTGAACCTAGGGCCTTAGAGCATATTGAGGAGACACTACCACAGCCAGCTAGCAGCTAGCTGTTGTCCCCCCCCCCCCCCATTAATATTTGACAAAGTTTTACCATACAGCCCAGACTGACCTTGAGTTTGTATTTTGCCTCTATAAATTCTGGGATTACAGGCATTCATGGACTGTGTGGATGTGTTACTCTTTCCTCAGAGGAAGCACCATGGGTCCTGAGGGATGGAGTGCTGGGGAGGGAGTCTAATATTGAGGAGTATAATATTGACTTTTCAGATGCATAGTGGTCAGGGTCTAGCATTTGATGGGACTGAGAGGATATGTAATTTCATCTCCCTCAGGAAACCCAGGCTAGAGAAAAGAGGTAAACATTCATTAGTATTCTTCATTATAAGGAAAATGAAGCACATCTGAGCATAAAAAATTTGTTTTAGACTAATCAGGCTTTCCAATCTAAGGACACAAGTGTGCGCACGCCAGGCCCTTCAGAACTTACCCCAGGGTTGGATTTCACATTATCTCATTGATTTTTTTCTTTCTTTTCTTTTTTTTTTTTCTTTTTTCTTTTTGACATAGGGTCTCACTATATAGCTCTGGCTGGCCTGGAACACAGAGAGATCCTCTTGCCTCTGCCTCTTCACCTGCAAGTGTTGGGTTTAAAGTGTAAATCACCATGCCTAGCCTTCATTGAATCTATGTCAGCCATATGAGGGAGATTTCTTATGTAGTTTGTGAATCTGTTTTGCTTAACCAAAGGCAGTATGAAAATCAGTACTGCATTAATCATTTCAACAAAGATTTGAGTGACTACCATACAAATACTAGTAATATGGAGCAGGTTGCCATGAGAGATTAGAAAGACACTTTAAAACTTTGAATTCCTAGCTTTAAAACATTTTATGACATATTTTGTTATCATAAAAAAAAAAAAAGTTAGCCGGGCAGTTGTGGCTCACGCCTTTAATCCCAGCACTTGGGAGGTAAGGTAAAGGCAGGTGGATTTCTGGTCTACAGAGTGAGTTCCAGGACAGCCAGGGCTATACAGAGAAACCTTGTCTGGAAAAACAAAAACAAAAAGAACAGCAAAAAAGTTGTTTTAGGAAAACAATGTCAAAGCTAGCTATTTCTATTGGGCCTGCTCTTTTATCTTATGGAGATTGTTTTACATAAAGATTATTTGTCTCCTTTAGATCGCAGTTTAGCCATCACTTCCTCTGCAAATCTGTGAATTCACAGGTTAGGTCGGGTCCCCCAGTCCCCCCACGTGTTCTCAGGGCACCCTGTTCTTTGCCTTCCTGACAGTTTCTCAGTTTGTAATTGTCTGTGACAGTATCTCTATGACAGAGCTTCCTTACCACAGAGATGTATGTGACTTTCCCTGCTGCCTTCTCATTGAGCATGCAGTGAGTTTATCACTGAGTAAGGCTTTACTGTCCTGTCTGCTGAGGTGAATGCCTCGAGAGGCTTTGTGTGTCTACCAAGCTACACCTTTATAAAGATTCCCAAGAAGCTGAGAAACGTCCAAGTTTGGGTCTAAAAGTAACATGGGTAATTTTTAGTAGTTCATACCTTTATTTTTTTTTATTTATTTATTTTTTTTTTGAGACATGGTTTCTCTGTGTAGTCCTGGCTGACCTGCAACTAGGTTTGTAGACCAGGCTGGCCTCAGAGATTTCCCCTGCCTCTGTCTTCCAAGTGCTGGGATCAAAGGCATGTACCACCATGCCCTGCTTCTTTACAAAAAGTATTTTAGTATTACCAATAGGAAGTAAAGTTTTAACTTTCCTAAAGTTGCAAATCAGAGACAGTGAGTACTAGAAAGTGAACCGGTTGCTGCAGGTTACTTTGTTGTTGTTTTTGAGACAGTCTTACTTTGTAGCCTAGGCCTCCAGGCTTACTCTGTAGACCAAGATGGCCTGGAACTCAGAGATCTGTCTGCCTCTCCCTCCCCAGTGCTGGGCTGAAAGATGCATGCCACCACACCTGGTTTGCAGACTGCTTTTGATCTATTGCTATCAAACCACACTAAACCAAATCAGCTCTAGTCACAATTACTGAACATGCAGACTAAACATCCTTACTCCTTTCCCCACCATTTCAGACTCCACACTGCTTAGGGATATTACTGATATGATTCATGTAGGTGGGAAATTGTATATTAGATGGCTCTAAGGCTTATTCGCTCTTAAGGTTGTATGATCCATCCATCCATCCATTTTACATCCCAGCCCCACCCCCAGGCCCCCCTCTACCCCAGATCTCCCTTTTTCAGAGAAGAGGAGGCCCCCATGGCTACCATCCCCCATGGGTACTACCCCCCAGCACATCAAGTTGCAGTAGGACTAAACACATCCTTTACTACTGAGGCCAGACAAGGCAGCCCAGCTAGGAGAAAGGGGTTCAAAGGCAGGCAACAGAGTCAGAGACAGCTCCCACTCCGATTGTTAGGGAACCCATATGAAGCCACAGCTATACATCTACAAATGTGTAGGGGGCCTAGGGCCAGCCCAGGCATGCTCTTTATTTGGTGGTTCGGTCTCTTTGAGCCTCAATGGGTGCAAGTTAGTTGGCTTAGTAGGTCTTCTTACTGTGTTCTTGAACCCTCCAACTCGCTCAGTCCTTCCTCTGACTCTGCCACTAGACTCTGAGCTCTGAGCTCCACCTTTGGTTGGCTGTGGTCTCTGCATCTGTTTCTATCAGCTGCTGAATGAAACCTCTCAGGAGATAGTTATGCTAGGCTTTTGTCGGCAAGCATAACAAAGTATCATTAATAGTGTCAAGGGTTAGCTCTCTCCATGGGATGGGTCTCAAGTTGGCCAGTCAGTGGTTGCCCATTCCCTCAACCTCTGCATACTCAAACAAACAAACATTTGTAGACCAGGCTGGCCTCGAACTCAGACATTTTTATGTGCCTCGATATTTTGCATACATGTATGTCTGTGGGAGATTGCTAGATCCTCTAAAACTGGAATAGGACTTACAGACAGCTGTGAGTTGCCACGTGGGTGCTGGGAATTGAACCCACGTCCTCTGGAAGAGCAACCAGTGCTCTTAACTAAGGAGCCATCACTTCAGCCCTCAGTACTCAGTTTTAAAAGTGAAAATAAGTTTTTAATTTTGTTTCCTTTTTTGTTTGTTTGTTTTTGTTTTTTGTTTTTTTCAAGACAAGAGTTTTCTCTGTGTAGCCTTGGCTGTCCTGGAAATCACTCTGTAAATCACTCTGTAGACCAGGCTTGTCTCAAAGGATCTTACAGATCCTCCTGCCTCTGTCTTCTGAGGCTGGGATTAAACGCATGTGCGAGGCTGGGATTAAACGCATGTGCGATTACTGCCCAGCTTTTATTTGTTAAAATTAAATTTAAATCTAGTGGGGTATTTGTAAAAGCAAGCTGAAAATACCATGACTTGTAGGTCTTTAACATGCTTCATTGAACCAAAAGAACCAGTTATGACCACTTAATTTTATTAGAGGAAGGTGAGGGGTAGGCTGATTGGAAGAAGATGAACATTTTGTCGCATTTTGTCAAAAGCTGCAGGGCCGCCTGTGCCTGCTGGTGACATTGGGAGAGAACAGGATCTGTGTGGGTGAACTAGATGTCAGACACCATGTTCAAAACCTTCTGTCTCTTTCTCCCTCCCTCCTTTCCCTGCCATTTCTCCCCTCAATGACTTTCTTGTTTGTAGGGATTGACCCTGAGGCCTTGGGCGCTAGGCATGCATTGGACCCCTGAGATGCAGTCCTGCCCTTTTAAAGTTGTGGCTTCAAAAAACTGTCTTTTAGATTTATTTAAGTGTATTGAGTATTTTGCTAGCAGATGTGTATGTGCACCATGTGTGTGCCTGGTACTTGTGGAGGCTGTCAGATCCTCTGGAACTGGAGTTAGAAATGGTTGTGAACCACCATGTGGGTGCTGAGAATTGAAACTGGGTCTTGCTAGAGCAACAAGTAGTTTTTGAGTCAAGGTTTTAGTAACTTGTCTAGGCTGTTTGTTTCAGGTTTTTGTTTTTGAGATAGGGTTTCTCTGTGTAGCCCTAAGCTATCCTGGAACTTGCTCTGTAGACCAGGCTGGTCTTGAACTTAAAGACTGGATCTGCCTCCCGAGTGCTGGGATTAATTATTTTTTTAAAAAGTTTAATTTTGTAGTCATTGTTTAAGGCAGTAAAGGGAGAAGATGGGAGAGGGTCAAGAAGTGTGCTGTGTAGCCCAGGCTGGCCTGGAGCTCCTGGCAGTCCTCCTTTAACTTCCTGGGTGCTGAGATGAGAGGTATGTACCATCACACCTGGCTGATTTTCAGACACTTTGTAACATAATCTAGTAAGGCACGATTTGGCAAAGCTGAATGGCAGAGAATCTTTGTTTCCGTTAAGAACTATTTACTGGCTGGGGGTGGTAGCATAGGCCTTTAATCCCAGAACTCCGGAGGCAGAGGCAGGTGGATTTCTGAGTTCGAGTCCAGCCTGGTTTACAGTGTGAGTTCCAGGAGAAACCCTGTCTTGGAATAAAAACAAACAAACAAAAAAAGAACTACTTACTGACTTCTGAATTAGTGATTAGATTTTTTTCTTACTTTAGAATCTTGCATCTTGAGTGGAAAGCACCTTAGTTCTTTAAAGTAAAGAATATTTAATCTCTCTAGTAGATCTTGCATCTCTTTTTTTTTTTTTTTTTTTTTTGGTTTTTTGAGACAGGGTTTCTCTGTGTAGCCCTGGCTGTCCTGGAACTCTGTAGACCAGGCTGGCCTTGAACTCAGAAATCCGCCTGCCTCTGCCTCCCGAGTGCTGGGATTAAAGGCATGTGCCACCACACCTGGCTAGATCTCACATCTCTTGAACTCAAATAGGAGACTAGCAATGAATGATCTATATATTTGAGCAGCAAGAAAAAGCATATAGTGGACTGGAGAGATGGCTTTGTGGTTCAGAGCACTGCAGCGCATGCAGAGAGCCCAGGTTGGGTTCTTAGCACCCACATGGCAGCTCACAGCCATCTCACACTCCTGTTCCAGGAGTTTGTCATATAAAAATTAAATAACTCTAAAAAAATTGAGACATAGAGAACATGTCTGAAATCAGTGAAACAGTCATGAATGTCAGTCGCATTTTTAAGATTTAATTTTACTATTTCTAATTATATGCTTGTGTATGCATGTGCTTGTAGAGGTTAGAGGCATTGGATCCTTTGGAGCTGGAGTTATACAGGTGTTTGTGAGCCTCTGGAGTGGATGTTGGGATGGAGCTCCAGGCCCCTGCAGCAGCAGTTCACTGTCTGTACCTGTGGTGCCATCTGTCCACTGCATGTGTTGGGAAGCGTGTCCACCAGGCACTGACGGCGAGCTTGCTGCTGTAGTTACTACCTTGGAGGTAATGCCAGTGATATGAGTGGGACTCTGCCAGGAGCAGAACTTGAGCAAGAGGCACAACAGTGGGCTTGTCACTAGCTGGTTTGACTGTAGAGTGAAGGAAACTTTAGAGTTAGTAAGTGCCTGCCGTATAAGTAAGAGGATTTGAGCTCGGAGCCCCAAAACCCTGGTCAGAAGTCAGGCCCAGTCAGTGTAGTGCTGTGCCTGTAGCCCCAGTACTAGGGTGGGGAGGGAGAGGTGGCTAGACAGGCAGATCCTGGGGCTCACTAGCTCATGTTGAGTCAGCCTCAGGCTCACTGAGACCCTGTCTCAAACAAAGACGGTGGAGAGTGGTTGAGGAAAAACACTCAGTGTTGTCCTCTGTTCTCCTTACACACACACCAACCTATAGATACACCATACACATCTAAAGATGGGTAACAAGATGTGTGTATTTTAATATTTTAGAGAACATTTCCTTTTTGTTTTTTTCAGTGAAGTTAGTTGTACAGAATTATGAACTATGGTCCTGTTTGATTATTCAACAGAAGACATTAAGAAATTAACTGAATTGCAATATGGTGCTACACTCTTGTGGCTTCAGCACTGGGGAGGTTGGGCAGGAGGATTAAGAGGCTGATTCTAGTCTGAACTATATAGTGAGACCCTGAAGCAGGTCATGGTGGTGCATGCTTTTAATCCTAGCACAGAGGCAGAGGAAGGTGGCCAGCTCTCTTTGAGGTCTAAGGTAGCCTGGTCAGTGTAGCAATTCTGGGTCAACCAGAGCTACATAGTTAGACCCTGCCTCTAAAACAATAAAAATAATAAATGCATCATTAGGTTAACCTCTTGTCTGGGCTGTGATTTATAGATTGTCTCCTGCCTTTCTATCTGATTTGACCTTTGCTTGCGGTGGGCGGACTCAATGAGGAGTTCTACTTTTACAAATGTGTACATTTTTATCATTTTGGGTTAAAATATTTATGTGTTCATCTGTGTGGACCAGAGGCCAGCATTGGGTGTCTACCTCATTGATTTTGTTTATTTATTTATTTATTATTTTTTTTTTTTTTTTGGTTTTTCGAGACAGGGTTTCTCTGTGTAGCCCTGGCTGTCCTGGCACTCACTTTGTAGACCAGGCTGGCCTCGAACTCAGAAATCCGCCTGCCTCTGCCTCCCGAGTGCTGGGATTAAAGGCGTGCGCCACCACGCCCGGCGATTTTGTTTATTTTTATGTATTTACTTATTTGATTGTTCAAGACAGGGTCTCTGTGTGTAACAACCCTGTCCTGGAACTCTGTAGTCCAGGCTGGCCTTGACTTCAGAGATCTGCCTGCCTCTGCCTCCCAAGGCAGAGTACTGGGATGAAAGGTGTGTGCCACCGTGCCCAGCTTTTCTCTTATTTTTTGAGTTCTCTCAGTGAACCTGGAGTTTACTGGTTGTGCTAGAGGGCTGGCCACACCAGGGATCCTCCTGTCTCTGCCGTCCTGGTGCTGGGTAAGAGGTACAGCTGCTGCACCCAGCCTTTTCCCTACCTAAGTGCTGGGGGTCTGAACTCAGGCTGCTTGCATAGTGAGCAGCTGTGCATACTGACCGAGTGAGCTCGGAAACACTGAGCCTTGCTTGCTTGCTTGTTTGAGACAGGGTTTCTCTTGTGGCCCTGGCTGTCCTGGAACTTCTCTGTAGACCAAGTTGTAACTGAACCATTTTTACAGTCCCTGTTTTTGTAGAGTTTTGAGCCACAGTTAACCAGTTTATCTAGTTGTAGTTCTCCAAGGTTTGTATAAGAGGGAAATGACTTATATTTTAATAGTGATGAAATTTTGGACTTTCCTGGAAATAAAAGGTGAAAATTGAAGTGTGCTACAAAAAAAAGAGTTGCTGAGCCGAATCGTTGGTGGTTTATGAGCTGGGCGCTCGAGTGTCTTGTAATAAGTAACAGGAAGCCCAGTTACAGGGATGGATTGGATTATATTGAGAAAATGGACAGGGATTTGATAAGATTCACTTGGCTCTGCTTTCCATTAGCCTGTCAGCCAAGCTGCTGTGGCCACATGGTGGAGGGGTGTGAGGCTCTCTGGATCACATGGGCTAGAGTGACCACATGGTGGAGGGGTGTGAGGCTCTCTGGATCACATGGGCTAGAGTGGCCACATGGTGGAGGGGTGTGAGGCTCTCTGGATCACATGGGCTAGAGTGACCACATGGTGGAGGGGTGTGAGGCTCTCTGGATCACATGGGCTAGAGTGAGACCAGCATTCAGTCTCTCCGAAGAACGCACGCGACTCCTCTTTTATTTACTGCCCCAACCTGGATTACTAACCCATTTCTGACACCACTAGAAATGCACATTATTCCAGTCTCTCCTTAGCCGCTCCTTTAGCTTATCTACTTCCCTGATTGCTCTGGAGATGGCTCTGCAACTGGGAAATGCCACACCACATAGGACAGCGGTCTGCACACAGATACTGATGAGGCAACTGGGAGAGCCTTGAGTTCCACTGAGGGTCTATGGTGAGTGCAGCGGCCCACCCCTGCACTTCTCTCCCTCTTCACACAGTCCTCCGGGTTTTGTTTTTGCCTTGTCCCCTTAAGCCTGACCTTAAGGGCAGAAACCATACTTTATTTGTCCATATCCATTATACTGTTAGTACATAATGTTGTCTTTACTTTTATTGTTAAATTTTTATTTACCTTCCTATCTGTGTACTTTGAGACAGGATCTCAGTATGTACTCCAGGCTGGTCTAAGATTTGAGACAATTCTGGAGGCTCACACCTTTAATTCTAGCACTGAGGAAGTACAGGCAGGGTGATTGCTGTGCATTTGAGACCAGACGGGTACAGAGAGACCCTGTCTCAATAAATAGAGATGGAAAGAAAGAAAAGAGTTGGTTTATAGTCCCCTAAGGACCCTCTTGAATGAATCAGGTAGTTTTTCTACTCTTTTCACTAGCTGTATGTGCTGAGGTTACCTGTCATTGGTGGAGGTAGGCTTGCTAGTCCCTTTTGTAAGGGTTGAGAAACTTTCAGAAATTAGTCAGCGGCCTGGCTTCTTGGCTAACCCAGGAGAACATTCAAGGTCTTCTGGGCTAACCCAGGAGAAATCTAGTGTTCTGAATGCCTGAAGCTCTCTTTGTCACTTTGAGTTCCTTATCCTGGAGTCTTGGGGGTGGGAGATGGGGGTGGGAGATGGGGGTGGAGATGGGGGTGGGAGATGGGGGTGGGGATGGGGGTGGGGATGGGGGTGGGAGATGGGGGTGGGGATGGGGGTGGAGATGGGGGTGGGAGATGGGGGTGGGAGATGGGGGTGTGAGATGGGGGTGGGGATGGGGGTGGAGATGGGGGTGGGGATGGGGGTGGGGATGGGGGTGGGAGATGGGGGTGGGAGATGGGGGTGGGAGATGGGGGTGTGAGATGGGGGTGTGAGATGGGGGTGTGGGATGGGGGTGGGAGATGGGGTGGGAGATGGGGTGGGAGATGGGGTGGGAGATGGGGTGGGAGATGGGGTGGGAGATGGGGGTGGAGAAGTCCATACTTGGCCTTCCAGGAAAATACTTCTTTCCTGTTAATGATAGGAAATATACAACTGATTTTGTTTGCCCTCCTCAGATTCTGACCTAGGTGTACATGTAGCTAGCAAGATTGAAGGCAGTATTATCTCACCTAACTAAAAAATAGTAGCTGTTGCCCTCTGGGCTTCCCTTGATGTGCCCCACAGTGTTTCCGTGAGCTGAGGGCTGAGGTGGAGCAGCCGCTCAGAGCCCGAAGCTCAGTCCTGTCACCCTCTTGATGTCCATTTAGAACCCGACTTCCTTTTCTTTTCTTTTTGTTTTTTTGAGACTGGGTTTCTCTGTGTAGCTCTGTCTGTCCTGGAACTCAGGTGAACTCACCTGCCTCTGTCTTCCAAGTGCTGGGATTAAAGGCGTGACCACCACTGCGGCTCACTTTTCTTTCTCTTGGGTCTGCTCTGATTTCTTGGTTGCCTCTGCTTGTTATAAACGTCTTTGTCTCAGCCAACCTCTGTGGTTTCATTCTTACTCCCTGGCTGTCAAGCACAGTGGCTGCTTGGTTCTTTGGCTCTGTGGCTCTGTAGCCTCCCTGTGGTCCCAGGCTGCCTCTGACCCCTGTTACAGTGATGCTCAAGGGTTTAGCATCAGCTGGAATATTTTAGCTTCAATGTATTTGCATAATCCATTACCTGTTGACTCTAGTATGACTTAGGCTCTCAGGTCAAACTCAACATGGCCCTGGTTGGTCAGTTTGTTGCCATCACACCCACTGGATCCACTCACTCAGCTTCAGCAGCGTCTGTTGCCATTATTCGCTTATTATTAATTTTACATTTTTATTTATTTTAGTTCGTGTTTGGTGGGACATGGGCATGTCACAGCATGCATATTTGTTAGAGAACATTTGTGAGAGTTGTTGATACTTTCTTCCCACCGAGTGGATCCTGGGGATCCACTCAGGCCATTAGGCTGGACCATAAATGTCTCCCTTAGCTGTTGGGCAGTCTTACCTGTGTGCCTTACCTGTATTACTTTTAAGCCAAGTGCTTGCTATATATACCTTGGGCTAGCCTTGACCCTTGTATGTAGTCCAAGCTCTCTGTCCTCTTGCCTGCCTCAGCCACCTGTGTCATGGGATTATAGGTGTGTTTCACCTTGGTTTGAATTAGCACTTTATTCTGACTTTATTTGTATTAGTGGTTGTGCATGTGTATGTGCATGGGGCAAGCATGCAGTGGTGTGCATATGGAGGTCCGAGGGTAGCTTTAAGCAGTTGCTTCTCTCTTTTCTGCCCTGTGGGTTTCACGTCAGGGATAGCACTCAGGACCTCAAGCCTGTGCAGCAAGCACTTTAACTTGTCCATTCATCTTGCCCACCCTGTCCTGACTTTTGACCTTTCTGGCCCATGTCTCTCTGGCTTCTTGTCTTTGGCCTATGGTGTAGTTGTTGTTTCCTCAGTGCCTTAGTCTTAATTCCTTTCTCAATTCTGTTTCTTAGCTGCATGTGAAATCATATTTCCTTTTTGTTCCTGAAATAGTTTGTTTTATGCCTTTTTCTCCCAGGAAAATTATCTATTACAGTAAATGAACCTAGTGGGTATTTCTGTGAGAGCACAAATCAGTTAGGGCAATTAAAACTTAAACTAACATATGCTTCAGCCAAGATCTGCCTCACTCATCCTCAGCTGTAGATCTTCTTTCTTGATAGAGAGCTGCTTTGCCAGTTTCTTCTGCAGGTCCTGTTGCTCTCTGCTTTCTAGTCCTAGATGTAGCCATGTCTGTGTAAAACTGTGGCTTCCCTCCTGGCCTGCAGTATTCCATCCAATCTGCTCTAGATGTCTGCTTTGGCTTAGGTGGCTGCTAGGCCCTGTCACTGGCTTGGGCTTTACCCTCTTCATTCAGATTTTTTCCCCTTCCAAACAGATTTACTAGATTTGCCCGTTAAATGTTCTTTTCAGTGATGGATGGGAGTGACACATGCCTTTAATGTCAGCACTTGGCAGGGAGGCAGGGAGACAGGGAGGCAGAGAGAGGCAGGAGGATCTCTGTAAGATTGAATTCAAGGCCAACCTGGTCTACAAAGTGAGTTTCAGAACAGCTAAGGCTACACAGAGAAACCAGATTTTTTTTTTCCAAGTTCAGTGTGGTGGCTAATGCTTGCAATCTCAGTACCCAAGGGGCTGAGGCATGAGGACTGCTGCATGTTAAGTTCCAGCTTGGGTCATAGTGAGACTCTGTCTCTCTGCTACCCCTTGCCCCCAATACTCAGCTTCCTTTTCTGGTTTTTTTTTTTTTTTTTTTTTTTTTACTTTGCTCTTTATTCCTTTAGTTTCCTTTTCTCTTCTCTTCTCTTCTCTTCTCTTCTCTTCTCTTCTCTTCTCTTCTCTTCTCGTCTTGTCTCTTTTCTCTTCTTTTCTCTTTTTTTCTCTCCTCCTCCTTCTTTAATGTGCATTGCCTGTGTGGGTGTCTGTGTGAGATCTCCTCATATCTTGATGAATATTAAGTTGTAACAAGAATGTGGGACCTGAGTAGTTTGTTATTTCAGTTCTTATCCCTCTTTAACTCTTTTTTTTTTTTTTTTTTTAAGATTTATTTATTTATTAACTACACTGTAGCTGTCCTCAGATACTCCAGAAGAGGGCATCAGATTTCATTACAGATGGTTGTGAGCCACCATGTGGTTGCTGGGATTTGAACTTGGGACCTTCGGAAGAACAATCGGCACTCTTAACCACTGAGCCATCTCGCCAGCCCCTCCTCTTTAACTCTTGATTCTAAGCAAACAGGCTTTAGTTCCTTAACGTACTTTTTCTTTTAAAATGATTGGGTGAGTATGTGTACATGCTAGGGTATGTGCAGAGATCAGAGGGCAGCTTTGTGGAGTTGAATCCCTTCTGCTGTCGGTTCTAGAGCTTGAACTCAGGTCACCAGAGCTGTAGAGCAAGCAGCTCTACTCACAGAACCATCTCCCAGCTCAGAATGTTGTTCATTATTAAAGTTTTTTAATAATTCCATTTATTTACTTGGTAGGAGGTGAGGAAGGACACACACATGGCACAGTAGAGGAGGTCTGAGGACAACTTTTGGGAGTTGGCTTTCTCTTTCCATCATATGGGTCCTAAAGAAAAGAACTCAGTCTTAAGGGTTAGTGGCAAGCCCCGTTACCTGCTGAGCCATCTCACTGACCCTTGTCATTGTCCTCTACTGAACCCTTCTGATTCCATCATCATTGTGCTTCTCTCCCTTTGTCCTGGGTTCACTCAGTTTCTTGTGGGTTCTTTTGTTTGTTTGTTTTTGTTTTTTGAGACAGGGTTTCTCTGTGTAGCCCTGGCTGTCCTGGAACTCACTCTGTAGACCAGGCTGGTCTTGAACTCAGAAATCCGCCTGCCTCTGCCTCCCGAGTGCTGGGACTAAAGGCGTGCGCCACCACCGCCTGGCTGTGGGTTCTTTTTAAAAGCATGTCGAGTGCTGACTTATGTGCGCTGCTCTTGTTGTCTGTCACTCTCATAGCTATGGCCTCTGCTTCATGGCTCGCCGCCTCCTGCTTCCTCCTATGCTGACTCTCCCCAGTTATTAGAATGAGTGATCTTTAAAAATGTGATGTCACTCTCAGGCTTAAAGTATTTCAGTGATACTTTACTTGTTTGTTTATTGAAGCAAGGTCTCATGTGGCTCAGGCTGGCCTCACACTGGGTATGTAGCCAAACATGACCTTGAACTTGCGATTCTCTTTTATCTGCCAACTTCTGAGATTATATACAAAGTCTACCATGCTTAGAGTATTGATTCTTGCTGATTCTACCAGGAAAACCCAAAAAGTACTTCACTGGATATGTAGCTCAGTGTAGGCTGGGTGCCTAGCATGCATGCCCTCACTGCAGTGCTGCAGATGAAGACAACCCTGACTTATTTGTGCTACCTGAGGGAGCTCCTGCCTTCTCTATTTGCAGTTCTTCCATTCTTTTTCTAATTCACTGGCTTCCACTTCATCCCCTTGTTAGTGTTAATTTTCTTGACACTTTTTCTTTTGTGCTTTTATCCCTTTTGTCCTGTTCTCTAAAGGGGAACTTATCCACCCTTTATTACCAGAGCAGCGCCGTGATTTGTGTTCCCCATGACCAGGTTGTATGCTTGTGCAGCTGCCAGGCTGGCTCCCTCACCCTCTGGTTTCTCACTGTGGTGGGTTGAGTGAGAATGGCCTCACAGGCTCATATGTTTGAGTCTATGGTTTCAGGTTGATGGAACTGTTCTGGAAGGATTGGCAGATGTGACATTGTTGGAGGAGTTTGTCACTGGGGATGTGTTTTGAAGATTCAGTACTTACACCATTTCCAGCCTCTGCCTCCAGCTTGTGGATCAAGACATGAGCTCTCAGTTGTCCTTACCACCGTGCCTTTGCTCTGCCATCATGGGCTCTAACCCTCTGGAATCATAAGCCACAGAATAATGCTTTCTGTATAGATCACCTTGATCTGTTGTTTTATCACAGTAATAGAAAAATAACTAAGACGGTGTCTGTCTCTATGTGACTCTGCTACTCCTTTCCAGACAGGGACTGCCATCTTACCTCAGTCCTTTTTGGGCTGTGGCATGGGAATAACTTTTCTCTTCAACAGGGTTTCATTATGTACAAAGTCATGGTTGTCCTATAGCTCAAGATGGTGTTGAACTCATGGTAACCCTTCTAAATTAGCTGAGAGTGTGAAAATGAGCGCCATCCACAGCTTGGCTGACGTTTCTTCATAGTCCTTTTTACTATCTGAATCTCAGCCAACTGTTTGTGCCTCCTGATCTTACACAAAGAGGTATTCATCATCTTTATTCTTGAGACCTTAGAGTCTAAAGCAGTTATCTGGCACTTAGAGTAGAATTTAGAGAATACTGGCTGAGTGAACTGTGACAGGGCTTATCTAAGGTGAGTTCATAAGAAATTTTCTACGTGGGACATAAGTGTTGGTGACTGCTTGATAGGCCTGTTTTGTTGCTTAAAAAGTCAGTACATTTACATGGTATAGGCTAAGTTTTCTTTTTTTTTTTTTTTTCCCCCTGAGACAGGGTCTCTCTGTGTAGCCCTGGCTGTCCTGGAACTCACTTTGTAGACCAGGCTGTCCTCGAACTCAGAAATCCACCTGCCTCTGCCTCCCAAGTGCTGGGATTAAGCCATCATGCCTGGCTCTAGGCTAAGATTTTTAAAAACCTACTTTAGTAAGGGTTTTCAAATGTTTTGACATGTGTTCCCCCCCAAATCCCCTTCTAGCCCACTGTCCAGAGGTAGGGGAGAAAAGATGGTCAATAGGACAAGGGGATGTGGACCTGTTTAGAAGTAGTTCTTCGGGGGTGATTCTAATCTCCATTTGTTGGGATACTAGCAGTCCAATTTAGTAGTGTCAGGATACCAACAGACCAGTTCAGAAGTGGCATCCAACACAAATCAGCAATGGTAGGGTCCAGCAGAAACCTCCAGGCCTCTGCTGAACTGGCACGAGTCAGCAGAAGTGGCCAGAACCATCCAGAATGCCATGAGTTCTCTGATGTGCCTCTCTCTCTCAAGTGAATGAAGATCAGTGAAGTTGAGAGACCAATAAAGAGTTGCACAGCCAGCCTTGCCTAGCCATTGTCCATTGAGTCCCACTTATACTCTCTCCAAACATTACGTGTTATTCCATGGGTCTTGCCTCAGCAAAACACTGTGTGGGTCTGTATCACATGACACAGCCAGAAACTTTCACTTCAGCCTGGTTCCAAATTTAAAGGACATGCAATAAAAAGTCTCCCACATCCTGGCCCCAGGCACTGTGTTCTCTTTACAGATAACCAGTATTGGAGGTGAGCATGTGGCCATGTGGCTCAGTGGGTAGAACAATTAATTGCTTATCAAATAAAAGGCCCCAGGTTCTGGCCAAAAGAAAACCAGAAATAACCAACAATAAGTTCACACAATATGTAGTTTTTCTACCTTCCCTGCCTCTGGAGACAGCCTATGATATAAGACACAAAATTATAGGTATATTCAATCGCTACCAAAATGCAAATTTTAACATCTGTATGTTTATGATTAGACATTGTGTGAAAACAAATTTTGTGGATTTTTAGTTTATAAATGAAGATGCAAAGATCAGAAGTAATCAGAAGTAGTAATGGCTGAGTAGCAATATGGAGCACATTTAAGGCTCATACATAAAAACTGGAGAAATATGCGTCTTTTCTTCTTTCTGCTGAGACCATTTGAGATGTGTTGACTAATGCCTGGTTACATTCGGTTAGCTGGTATAGTTAGGAATAAGACTTGATTCTCCTGTACCTGTTGTGAAACAGTTTCCTGAGAGATTGAAACATCCCATCCTCCATGGAAGTTCTTTTATTAGGAAGAGAAACAACTCAAAATAGTGTTAGGACATCCCTGAAGCTGACCAGATTCACCAGGCCCTCTAAACAATAAACCTGAAGACTCGGGGGAAAGCAGATACTGGACAGCTGCTTACGAGAGATTTAAGTCTCCTGAGGCCCCTGGACAGGACACTCCAACCTGTTGCGCTGCCTGCAGTGTGCTCCAGGTTCCCAGCTTTTGTGAGCTGCCATGCTAGGGTGGGCTTTAGTGATGCAGCTGTCTTTGTATCATTTCTGCTCCTGTAAGTGACCCCTACCTATACTCCTCCTGTAAGTAACTGAATAAAAAATAAAGCTGACGGGCTCACCAAGCTGGTCTTTGTATATTTGTACTTTGGTCTGTCATAGGCTTCTTATCTGGGGTGAACAGGCATGTGTGTTGCTTCTGTCCAGAAGTTTGGTCACACAGTAACACCTCTATTCCCATTTGGTGTTGGCAGTCTGTCCTGGTAGAGCAGAAGTCCTTTATGGCTGCAGTGGTAAGACCAGGTTTTGTGGTCAGCTGTTGGTTAGTGATGATGCTTTCCTGCTTTGCTCTTAGCTTTCTGTTCCCATGTCACTTAGCCTGGCCTTAACCATTGTCCAATCTGTTCTTAGCCACCATTTTTACCAATTTGCCTGTGATGGTTCACTATTTTGATAACATCAAATCCAAGCTGAGCCACTGAATAAGCTCTCCTGTGATGAGCTGTCTCTCACGGAGATTGGACTAACTGTGTGAACTCACTGCTGCTTTTGTATGCTTGTCTCAGTTTTCTCTTGGGTGCCTCACCACAGCTTTTTGCTTGCCTATAACATGTCTGAGTAGTTACTTCTTACACACACACTTGCACAAAGCAGCCACTGAGGGCGTTGTCTGCTCTCGCGGAAGATTCCAGTCTGGTTCCTAGTACTTAACACATGGCAGCCACAACTGTCCGTAATTCCAGTTCCAGCGGGTACAATACCCTCCTTCTGCCCCCTTAGGGCACCAGGCATGCATATGATGCACATACGTATGTGCAGGCAAACCTCATATACATATTTTGTTTGTTTGTTTTGAGACAGGGTCTCAGTATGTAGCTCTTGTTATCCTGGAACTATGTAGACCAGTCTGGTCTCAAAAATCACAGAGATCCACGTGCCTCTGCCTCTTCAGTGCTGGGATTAAAGGTGTTTGCCACCATGCCTGGCTATTGTTTAAAAGACTGCCAGACTATAAAAACTTTGAACCACATTCGTATCTTTGCACCTTGGCACCCAGTTTTTAAATATGAGCGTGTGGCCTGTTTTGGTAGTGCGCACCTGTAACCCCAGCACTTGGGAAGCTGAAGTGGAAGGGTCAGGAATTCAAAGTCACCACAGGCTGAGTGCGTTCTAATATAGCGTGGGCTGCATTGTAAGACACTGCCTCAAAAATCAGAGCAGAGAAGCATTAGCTAATGGGATGCACCTTTATCTCTGTACCTGGGAGGCAAAGGTAGGCAGACCTCTGTGAGTTCAAGGCCAGCCTGGCCTATACAGTAAAGCCTTATCTCAAAGAAAGGAATGAAAAAGATAGTGTGTGTTTTGTTTTGTTTTTACAGATTTATTTATTTATTTTAAAGATTAGTATGTATACAGTGTTCTGCCTGAATGTGTGTCTGCACCCCAGAAGAGGGCGTCAGATCTCATTACAGATGGTTGTGAGCACCATGTGGTTGCTGGGATTTGAACTCAGGACCCCTGGAGGAGCAGGTGGTGCTCTTACCCAGCCCCGGGCTTTTTCTTAAAAATCAGGAACAGACACTCTTTTTCTCTTTTCTTTTTTGTTTGTTTCGAGATAGGGTTTCTCTGTGTAGTCCTGGCTGTCCTGGAACTCACTCTGTAGACCAGGCTGGCCTCGAACTCAGAAATCCACCTACCTCTGCCTCCCAAGTGCTGGGATTAAAGGCGTGTGCCACCACGCCCAGCCGACACTCCTTTTCTTAATAGTCACTCACTTAGACTGTGTCAGACGGGCCTTTGAAGTCATGCTGCCAGCTGCATTTTCACATTTATGATATCACATAATACAGGCTGCTGTATGGGAAAACCAAATCTATTTCCTGTTCTCAAACCACAGTAGTCAACACAGAAGTCTTCTGTAACGGCAAAAAGTGTATTTCTCTCTCCACAAACAGTTCTGAGGAGTGGACCCTTAGCGCTGGGTGCCCTGTAATCTAGTTATTTTCATACCTCTGAGTGAGCCCTTTGAAGACTTATCCCATCTCAGACCCAGTTCACGTCAGCCAGAACTTCTGATGAGTTGGCTACAAATTGAGATTTCCATAACACTCTCCCAGGTTGGTTTTTCTTAAGTGGCTCATAGAATTTAGGAAAACACTGTTTTCAATATTTGCCAATCTGTTTTAAAGGATTAAAATGTCTCCACTTACATTTGTTTGTTTTGTTGGTGAGTGTGTGCCATTGGCAAGCGTGTGGAAGTCAGACAACTTGTGGAGTCCGTGGATGGGGACTGACCTCAGGTCGTCAGGCTTGGCAGCAGGCGCCCTTACCTGCCGAGCCACCTCACTGCTCTGTAAACAATACGTTAAGGGATACAGGTAAGCAGATAGATGAGGTTTGGAAGGGTCTTTTGTGTCAGTGGGGTTGGTTCATGGGCACGTTCTTGTTTGCCTGTAAGCCTCCAGATGCCCTCTGAACCCTGGCCTTGGGTTTTTGTTTTGTTTTGTCTTCAGGACTTGTTATTGTCACTGATTTTGTTGCTGTTGCTGCTCCTGCTGCTGTTTTTGAGCTAGTGTCTCACTGGGTTGGAAATTTAAAATGTGCCTCAGGCTAGCCTGCAGCCTTCAGTCATCCTCCCATCTTAGCCTCTTGAAGGCTGGGATCACAGGTCTGCACCACAATGTTAATTGTGGTTTTTTGAGACAGGGTCTTACTGTGTAGCCCAGGTTATCCTGGTTCTGATAGTTCTTCTGTTCCAGTCTCCCTAGTGGTGGGCTTCTGGACATGCCTGCCACACCTGGATTTTATTTTCACTGTTTTGCAGATTGGCCTTGACCTTATGGACTGACTCAGTGGTCCTAGCATAGCGCCCTCCCAAGCAGCTGGGCATATAAATGTATACCTCTATATCTGGCTCCTTTGTGGTTTCTATGGAGATCATATATTGTGTTAGGCATGTGGTGGCTTTTAGTAAACCAGGCGAGGAAAGCCACCGAGGCCCGTCTGATGCTATTCTTCACCAGCCTCTCCTCCAGAATGTGGCTGACACATCATCCCAGGGCTTGGGGGACAGAGGCAGGAAGGTCAGAGGTTCAGGGTCACCCTCGGCCTGTCTCAAACACACAAACAAAACAGAAATAGGGGTTTTATCATGTGCTGTCAGGCAAGGTGGGTCATGGATTAGGTGATGACCTCCCTGCAGGTGGGGGTTGGGTGGACAGAAACACATACGGTAATAAGGTACTCAGTGTTTTCATTTGATAAATTAACTTGCACTTTTACTGATGGATAAGTTGGTGTATTATACAGATCTGACTTCTGATTTATTTTATATCTTCAAAAATTATACTATATAAAGTTCAGTAAATTATAGCTGACTAGAAAATGTAATTTTACTTACTTTGCTTCTTAGTTTCAAATCTTACCTTTTTTTTAATCATTTATACATTTTCACAGGCAACTAAATAGAAAATATTTTAAAAATATAAGAGATCTAATGTTTGTTTCTATGCTGACTATGCTGTAGTTCTTGGTTGAATGCATTTAAGAAATGCAAATTTGTGTTATTTACTTAAAGTGGCATACAGGTGTGGAGCTTCTGGGCGTGTCCTGCCATATCTGGGTTTACTAAATTGGAGTGTCCTCCAGAACAGTGGTGGCGGAGTTGTCGGCTGCGGAGTAGTTCAGATTGGGGATGTTTGTCTAGTAAAGTCTATGCAAATATTCTCAGTTTTGAAAAAACTCAAGCTGGGCAGTGGTGGCGCATACCTTTAATCCCAGCACTCGGGAGGCAGAGGCAGGCGGATTTCTGAGTTCCAGGCCAGCCTGGTCTACACAGTGAGTTCCAGGACAGCCAGGGCTACACAGAGAAACCCTGTCTCGAAAAACAAAACAAAACAAAACAAAACAAAACAAAAAAAGAGAAAGAACTCAAATTTAGACGATGCTGAACCTGGGGCATTTGAGATAAGGGATTGTCATTATGTACTAGCTAGCTTGGTTCAGGCCAGGCATCTAGTCATTTTACAGGTTCTGACTCCTGCAAACTCTCCGGGCTGCATCTGCTAGAACCTTTGTGTTATCTCCACTTTTCTATTTTGTGCAGTAGTGATTTGGAAGGCAGGTAGCTTGTCTGAGCTCAGTGGACTGAACCTGAGTCAATCTGTGAGTCCTGGTGCCACCTCTGCTAATCACTCTTCAGAGTGTACTGTTGGTTTTTAGCCAGGGTCTTTTCTCCAGATGTTACTGTAATAGAGACTCTGAAATACAGTGTTGTTCATTTTTGGAGTTTTCTCAAGTTAGGGTCTGTGTGGAGAATGCATCTGAATTCACAAGGAGGAATGAATGGATCACTTCCTTTTAAAGTGTTACTAATCATGTTGTTTGCCAGGGATTCAGACACAGCAGTGTGTCTGGTAGTGAAGGCAGGTGGCTTCTAGAATGGGACAGTTCCTGAATGTGAGTGGCCGTCTCTATCTGCTGTGCACTGAGAAGGAAGGGCCCGGCTCATGGAGCTTTTGTCCTGGTTTGCTTTCATCGTTGTTCACAGGGTGTGAGGTCTCAGAGCTCTGTGAGACAGTGATGCACTTGCACTTGATGTTCACAGAGACCCGGAGGGCATTGTGTTAGGAGGCTGAATGTTGCAGCATCCTGTGGAGGGACAGATTAGATGTCCCCTGAGCATTGAAGGTAGGAAGCTGTTGCCTATGGCTGCATTAAGCCTTTGCTGTGAGCAGGTGTGTGCCACACCAAGCTGAGCTGCTTAGCTTTTCATAACTATGCAGCCTAGTTTTAAAATGTTACCTACTAGCGGGTTGTGTTTGCACACGCCTTTAAGCCCAGCATGGAGGAGGCAGAGGCAGGTTGATCTTTGAGTTTGAGGCCAGCCTAGTCTACGTAGTGAGTTCCATGATAGCCAGAGTTATATGTTAAGACCCTGTCACAAACAAACAAACAAACAAACCCAAAAGATAAAAAGGTACCTGTTTCTGTCATCTTTCTTATATTTGCATACAGAATTTAGAATTTCGAATGTACTCCTGTTGGCCGGAATCTTAGTAGTGAGCACCTGCCCGAGTTGGTGAGGTGTGAAGCTGCAGAAGGCATTCGGGGGCTTCGGCCATAATTGATCAGGACACAGGCAGTGTTGAGAACTTGCCAAACTCACTTCTGCCTACTTAGTCGCTGCCTCCTAATGAAGGGGGCTGTGGTCAGAACAGAGCTGTGAGCCCTGCTCTACATAAATGAGTGGATTTGCATAATCCTAGACTTCATGAGTTTTGCAAAGCATCTGTATTTCTTTACTTTGTGTTATAAACAGTACACTCGTCTGTTCTGACAGCCTGATGTTGCTCTCTGATGTAGTAACAAGAAAATCACAATAAAAGGCAACAGACATTGAGAAGTGAAGACTTTGTCTCCTTAGAGAGGTCTCAGTGTGACCTAGGCTTCTTTCCTCTGCTGTGACCTGCCGGGCATGCGGAGGAGGTGGGGTTAGGGGAGCGGGGATAGAAGGGGGGAGGATGAGAGAATGTGTACGATTCCTGGGTGTAGTACATTTACAGTGAATAAAATCAGAGTTCTGTTACCCTCAGCAGGAAGTGGTTGTTTGGTTGCAGTTTATTTCTTTGGTTGAAGTTGCTGTATCTTTTTTTCTTATTGATTATCTTATAAATAACCAATTTATAAATTTTATAAATAAAATAACCAATAAGAAAAAAAGATTCCCTCATTCCCAGTTTCCCCTCCACAGTCCCCCATCCTCTCCCCCTCCCCTGCCTCTATGAGGGTGCTCCTCTACCCGCCCACCTCAGTGCCCTAGCATTCCCCTACCCTGGGTCATCCAGCCTCCATTCAGTGAATTCTCTACTCCTCTACCCCCCATCCCCCATCCTTCCAGCATGTAGCCTAGGTTGGCCCTAAAGTCATACATATAGCCAAGGATAGCTTTGAACTCTGATTCTTCTGCTTCTGTGTCCTGAGTGCTGGGATTACAGGTGCGGGCCACCATACCTGGTTCATACATACAGGCAGGCAGGCACTCTGCCAGCTGAGCCACACCGCCAGCTCTTCCCCCAAAGGAAGCTCTCCCTGCTCTCGGGCAGTCCTCGAACTTTTGACCTCTGCCTTGGTCTTAGGACAATTGGGATTTCAGGTGCATTCCACTGCATCCAGCCCATGATTTCCAAGTGGCTTGGCCTGCTAATCTGCATTTAATGCAGCACTGTCTTTGTGGTCCACCACCTTCTCTGCTCAGTCCACTCTCTCTCTTCCAGGTGTCTTTTAGCTTTTCAGTGTTAAAGTGTTTAAATGCTGAGTGTTTAAAAACAGTTGTATGAGGCCCAGGGGGTGGCACGCCTTTAATCCCAGCACTCAGGAGGCAGAGGCAGGAGGATTTCTGAGTTCGAGGCCAGCCTGGTCTACAGAGTGAGTTCCAGAACAGCCAGGGCTATACAGAGAAACCCTGTCTCGAAAAACCAAACCAAACCAAACAAACAAACAAACAAAAAACCAAAAAACAAAAAAACAGTTGTATGTAGGATGAATTATAGGCTATTTTTTCCAAATGAAAGATAATTTAAGGTTTGGCTTTTCTCTCTCTCTCTCTCTCTCTCTCTCTCTCTCTCTCTCTCTCTCTCTCTCTCTCTCTCTCTCCCCTCTCTCCCCTCTCTCCCCTCTCTCCCCTCTCTCTCTCCTCTCCCTCCCTCTCTCCTCTCTCTCCTCTCTCTCCTCTCTCTCCCCTCCCTCCCTCCTCTCCCCTCCCTCCCTCCCTCTCTGAGATAGGGTCTCTCTGTTTAGCCCTGGCTGTCCTGGAATTCATTCTGTAGACCAGGTTGACCTCAAACTCACAGAGATCCACCTGCCTCTGCCTCCCGAGTCCTGGGACTAAAGGTGTGCGCTGCCACCGTCCAGCTGGTTTGGCTTTCCTAAAGCCTCTAGAAGAATATAGAGTTCTATAGGGCCATAGCTCAGCATGTAGGAGGCCCTGGGTTCAGCCGCAGATACCACCAATACAACAAGAAGAAAAAACTATTTTTTGTTTATTTTAATACATCCTGACTGAAGTTTCCCTGCCTTCATTTCTCTCATTTCTCCCTCCCTCCTCCCCTCTCCCTTAGATCCACTCCTCCTCCATTTCCCTGCAGAAAAGAGAAGGCATAACCACCAAAAATTTTTAATACTCAGTGTTCAGCCCATTTGAGAAAGGTTTGTGTTAATAGTTTATATCAGTATTAGAGGAAAGAAGTCAAGATACAAGCTTGGGGCAGCTGGGCTCCAGAAGACTCTTCAGGAAGAGTTACTGTCTGTCCTGTGGCCAGAAGGAAGTATACTGAACCAGCCATACTCGCACGAGAGACTGACTTCCGCCTCTTTCTTTGTTGCTTTGGTGACATCAGACATTTTTAATGTGTACTCACATGTTATGCATACAGGGAAGCCCAATGAAGGAGAAAGAGAGGGAGAGAAAGACAAGGGCTGAAAAAGAGGTTTGGTTCTCAACACCCACATAGTGGTAGCTTGCAAACACACATATAGACATTTACACACAACATAAAAATAAACTTGTTTTAAAGGTATATTATGGCCTGGCATAGAGTCACAGAAAATATGTGCTTTGAGACCATGACCAGAACAGGCATGGTGGCGAGGCTTCTGCACTGCTCATTGCTCTTTCAGCCCTTGTCTTTCTCTCCCTCTTTCTCCTTCCTTTCTTTCAGCCTTCCCTTTTCCCTTTCTCTCTTCTCTCTTCTCTTTGTCTTTTCTTCTTCCTCCTCTTTCTCTTCTTCCTCTCCCCTTCCTCTTTTTCTTCTTTTTTTCTTCCCCCCCTTTTTTTTTGTAGGTTATCCTGGCCTAGAACTCACTCTGCCGCTCAGCGTGGCCTTGAATGCATGACAGTCTTCCTCTAGCTTCCTAAGGCACTCTGCCCAGCTTGAAAAATATTTTCTAAGAATAAATTTGTAGGAGTTGGGTTTGTATGAAAGGAAAGCTCACTCTATGTTGACAAGCTGGTCTTTGTGACGTCTGCCAGTTACACTCTCAGGTGCCAACTGAGGCCGCCATGTATGCTTGTTCTTCTAGGCTGCAGTTTGCATTGCCCACTGTTGGGTTACTAGGACTGTATAAAGGCCTACTAAATTGTATGCACTTGTGTCTTTTTTTAATGTGGTAGGGAAAGAGAAGTATGTGAGCAGCTCCTGCTGACTTGGCCTATAAAAGAAGTCATGTCTCCTTCCCAGGCTAGAGTAGTTGGGGGAGAGAAGCTGTAAGGGATAGAAAGATGATGGGCTGCACTAGTGCCAAGGGAGTCATCCATAGCTTGAGATGGCAGAGGCACAGCTCTCCTGCTTATGCTGCAGCCTTCTAGTGTTTTTGGCCACTTGTTTTCATAGCTGGTCTCCATTAATATGTACAGTATATTCAGTGACCCTTCCTATCAGTCTCTTGCTGCTGCTTTGACAACACAGCAATATAGTAAAACCAAAAATGCCATCACTTAATATAAAATTATTCATGCAAGTTTATTTATTTATTTATGAATGAGATGGCATCTCATTATGTAGCTTTGACTACAGTAGAATTCAGACCAGGCAGGCCTTGAATTCAGAGTTCATCTACCTCTTCTCTCCTTTCTGAGGACTGGATTAAATAAAACCTCACAGTGCCACCATGCCTGGTTTCTGTATTTTTTTTTGTTTTGTTTTGTTTTGTTTTTTTTGTTTTTTTTTTTTGAGACAGGGTTTCTCTGTGTAGCTCTGGCTGTCCTGGAACTCACTCTGTAGACCAGGCTGGCCTCGAACTCAGAAATCCGCCTGCCTCTGCTTCCCGAGTGCTGGGATTAAAGGCGTGCACCACCACGCCCGGCCGTATTATTTTTTGAAGTCCATATTAATTTACTCTACAGTTCCTCGTTCTGTCAGTGTTTGGGTCCTTGACTACAAGACAGACTCACTCCTCTATTTCAGTGCAGTGTTCCTTGTAGCATATTCAAACATGATTTTTGAAAAAGGCCTGAGCTAACTAGATCGTGCACGCCCTCCTCTGGGGTCTAGCCTGAGAAGTGTAGTTCTCACCTTGCAGCAAGAAAATCTATCTTTGCAACCAACAGAAATCTGCAACCAATGAAAATGCAGAGTTGTGGGACCCAGCAGACACACTGACAATACAACTCCTGCACGTAAGGCTCAGAAATGATTGCAGAAGAGAGGGAGGGTGGACAGAGGGTAAGAGCCAGAGGCACAGGGTTTGCTGTGTCTCCTGGAATATCAGAAGCTTTATCCATTCATAAAGCCTTGCCAACACAGTGCCTGAACACAAGCTAAATCAGGAGGCCACCAATAGACACGCTAACTTGGGAAGGGAAACACTCATGAGGCCTCAGCTTCACCAAGAATTACAGGCAGCTAAAGAATGCTGACAGCAGGGGAAAGAGTCTTCCCTGGGAAAAAGCACACCAACTGGCTATCCAGTAAGTATATATTATATATATTTTCTATATGCTTCAGAGTTAAGTCTAGAATTCCTAGTGGTAGAAAGTCTAGCTGAGCTAGGGATGGTGGCATACTCTTTTAATCCCAACATTCAGAAGGTGGTGATCTCTGTGAGTTTGAGGCTAGCCTGGTCTACAGAGCCTAGTTCCAGGACAGCCAGGGCTACAAAAAGAAAGCCTGTCTGGAAACAAAACAGCAACAACAACAACAACAACAGAAAACAGGGACCAGTTCTCAGGAGTCTGAGGCATGAGGATTCCTGTGAGTGCAAGACCTCAAGTCTTGCCTATGTAGCAAGACACTGTCTCAGAAAACTGAAGAGAAGGTCAAATATTATGGCATCGCTTTCATCTCCGTGCTTTCATCTCCGTGCTTTCATCTCTGTACTTTCAGCAGAGAGAGGTAGATCTCTGTTGAGTTGAAGGCCAGCCAGCCAGTGCTGTACGGACAGAGCGTCACCTAGACAGACCCTATCTCAATCAGTGAGTCAGTCAGTCAGCCAATCGATCACAGTCAGTCAATCATTCAATCCATCCATCCATCCCTGAAGAAAGAGAAAAGAGATGAAGTTAGCCTGCTGTGGCTAAAGGGTAAACGTGTGCTTCTGCAAGCTGGCACAGTGTGTAAAGCTCTTGCCACCAAGCCTTTTAGGTCCTATATGGTGGATGGAGAAAACTAACTCCCCAGATTTCTCCCTGACTTCCACAGGTGTACTGTCACACAAAGCTCAAGGCCTATAGAGAAATTAATGAGTGTAATCTTTTTTTATTTTTTTTTTAGTATGATTGTGAGCACTGGAAACAGGCTGACCACCACCTGTCTCTGGGCCTCTCTGGCCACAACCCGTTCCTGGGTCTCCCTGGGCCCCTCTTTCCTGTAGGGTAAGAAGTGGAAGGAGATTGAAAGGCTGCTGCATAGCAGGGATTTGAGGACTGCTTTGTGTTACTCAGCAACTTGAATTGGAAAATGTAAAACAATAATCTGTGTGCTTTGCCACATATAATAATCCCAAGGCTTGCTATAGGTCAGGAGGCCAATTGCGTGAGACTTAAGCAGCCTGCTGCAGGCACTGTTACTCTGCTGATTGACTGTTGTTTGTTCGATACAGAAGCTCTCTCTGTAGACCAGGCTGGCCTAGAACTCACAGAGATAAACCTGCCTCTACCTCCTCAGTGCTGAGATTAAAGGTGTGTGTCACCATGCCGGACCAGTCCCTGGTTCTTGATGTCTTTAGTTGACCAGTGCTATCTTAGCACTTTTACAAAGGTTCAGACTTTCCCTCTTCCTGCCTCTTTCAAGGAGAACTTTATTATTAATTTATTGTGAACTGTTGTTGTTGTGTGACTTGTTTGAGACAGGTCCTGTCTGGCCTGGACTTGCTGCAGCACACCTGTCTTTGCCTCCTGGGTCCTAGAGTTGCACCTGGGGTTACAAGTGTATGCTAGCATGCCTAGCTTCTTCAGGGAGAGTCTTAAAAATGCTTCCCCACTCTCCAGTACAGTCTTTTAGCTAAGGATGACCTTGAACTCCTGATTCTCTTGCCTTCCAAGTGCTAGGATTTTAAATGTGCTATCAATCCCTCTTTATGTTAGTCAAACCTGAGTTGTGTGCTTGCTAGACAAACATTCTATTAACTGTGCTCTCTCTCCATCATGCTTGGTTGGTTGGTTGGTGTAAAACAGTCTCATACTGTAGCCCAGGCTACCCTGGAACTCACTATGTAGTTCAGGGTGCTTCAACCTCCATCATATCCTACAAAATAGTTATTTTTTTAGAGTTTAAAATGGGTATCTTTTGCAAAAATAAAAGCATTTTCTTTCCTTCCATTTGAGATATTGGCAGTCCTGTTTGGAATAGAACTACATACCTCTATGCATATTTAACAGAAGGATCTATTAAAAATAGGTCATTTGAATATGCCAGCATTTTAATGTGATGAGATCTGGTGTTAGAATGTGTGCAAATTGAATTTATCTAATGTTTATTCATAGTTTTTCTTTAATGAAGGAATTAGTATTTCATTAGCTTAAGTGAGACACCAGGACAGCAATTTGTAGTGAGGGACTCTTTGTGATGAGCAGGAATCTGTACACAAAATGCCACAGAATGAAGAGTGGTAGAGATGCAGTTTAGAAGCTTATTAGAGTCGTTACAAAACCTGCTCTGTACCTGGCAAAGCAGCCCATGGCTAGACTATTCCCAGCCTCTGGGAGGAGGAGGCTGAACACTCTGGAGTTTCACATGGGCTTGGGCTACATAAAGAGATTTGTCAGACAGAGAAAGATAAGGGTTGAAGATGTGGACAAAAGAACTTAGAGGAAAAACTGTTCTGAGAAAAAAAGGAGTAGATTTTGTATTGCTAGCAGTTTGGGATTTTCTTAGTGAAAAGCTGCCTTGGGAAAAATGGCATATGATAACAACAGAAGCTTGTCATCTTAGCAGACAGTTGCTAACAGTGCAGGGCCTAGGAGAAGATGCCAGTTTGCTCTCCTGGCCCTCAGCCTCTTCCCTTGCTGTCACCTGTCCTCCCTAAGTTGCCATTCTGAATACTGTTGCTTCAAACTGTTGTGCCTTTTGTGAGCAGCGCCCCTTTCCATTAGCTGACAGAAAGGATGCGCTTGCTCACATCTGACATTGCGTTGATTGCCTGTGTTCTTGGTAGCTTGCTCTTTATTGCTTCTGTTTCCACCTGGTTCCCTGCCCTACCTCGGCCTTGCTACTGCTGCTGCTGCACATTTGAAACACCTCTGGCATGTGGTGGTAGGCTCTCATCCCAGGTCAGCTCATCAGAGCCTGCTAGGAGGCACCTCACCAAAAGTTTGTTTGGGTGAAAGTGAATGGATCTGGAACGCCAGGCAAATGTGGGCTGTGTGCTAGTGTGTGCAAGAACAAAGGAGCCACTAAAACTAAGGAGGGGAAGCCAGCGCGCCAGAAGTGTAGGTCAGTAAGAGTTATCCTGGTTTCCTTCCTTTATAGTCTGTCCACAAGCCTGTAAGACAAGGGGAATTAACATCACTCGTGTGCCCTTTAGGCGCCAGGAATCATGTTGGGAACCACACCATTATCACCCCGCTTTAGAGAGATCAGTGCATCTCGGCTGAACTGAGCAAGAGTGGAACAGCACACAGTCACACAGAGATGGGGACAGTTGAGCCTGCTGTGTCTCTCTCACTTGGTTCCTCTCTGCCTCCTGCTGTGTCCCTGGGTACAGCCTGGGAGCTGCGGTAGGAGCTGTGACTCAGGCATAGTGTGCTGCACACAGTACTGCAAACTAAAGGCCCGACCAGTATTCACTGGCGGAGTTTGTGAGGTTTGAAGGGTTTTGTTTGGTTGGTGTTCTGTTTTTATAGATGGATACTGAAGAAGGTAGTTGTAGCATTTTAGTCAGCAGGATTGTTTTGTATCTGTGAGTCTCTTCTGGATCTCTTGGCTCCTTTTCCTTTATTCTTTTTTTGTTACGAACATTCAGTAACACTTCCTGTGTACCAGGCCCAGTATTAGGAGATAGCGTGGTCAGTAATGTAGACAAGATGCTGACCCTTGAAACACCCAGACTGTGTAGTTGATTAGTATTATTATTCCTGCTGAGACAAGGGAGTCCAAGCCTACTGATTTCTTAGTTTGAAACATATATGTAGATACACACATCTATGGATACCGTGTGTGTGTGTGTAGGGGGGGGGCGGCTCTTTACATAGTGGCTTTTTGTTGTTGTTGTTGTTGTTTGCTTTTGGAAACGGTTTCTCTGTGTGGCCTTGGGTCTGGTACTCACTTTGAAGATCAAGCTGACTTTAAACTCATCCACCTGCCTCTGGCTCCCAAGTTTTTTCTATAGTGTTAATGCTAATTGTGCAGATATTTAGATGTGACTGTTGAACTGAAAGGACCGGGAGGTGAATTGTGTGGGTGCTTTACAAGGTTAACCTACCTCAAGGACAGGTAGAAGGAGGTTTGACTGCTGACATCTGCATATGTTGTACAATTATTGTTTGTGTGTTACCCCTTTGCCTCTTTTATGTTATAAATGGAGGTAGTGAACATAGCTGAGAATGTCTGTGGCTCACTAAGTGTGGTAGCCCATGCACAATTAGATGTGGCCTTGTTGGAGGAAGAGTGTCACGGTGTAGGCGGGCTTTGTGGTGTCCTAGTATTCAAGCTCCACTCAGTGTGGAAGAGAGTTCCCTCCTGGCTGCCTGTAGAAGCCAGTCTCCTCCTAGCTGCCTTCAGATCAAGACATAGAATTCTCAGCTTTTCTGGCACCATGTCTGCCTGGATGCTGCCATACTTCCCACTATGATGGTAATGGACTAAACCTTTGACACTGCAAGCCAGCCCCAATGAAATGTTTCCCTTTATAAGAGTTGCCTTGGTCATGATGTCTCTTACAGCAATAAAATCCTAACTAAGACAAAAAGCTTTAGTTTTTCTCCAGTTCCAGAACTTGAGTGGGCCAGCCAGCCCATCATTAGACTGTTGATAGGCACTGGAAGCCTCCAGTCTAACTATGGAACAGTCTTTATAAGGCAGTTTATTTTGGATTTCATGTTTTAAGATAACATGCCTGTAGCTCACCTTTTTCCCCAAAGTAGGTATTTTTTGTGAGCTTGGAAAGAGCATTGTTATCCTTATCTGAGATGTGACCAAGAGGACTGATGGAGGCCAGGGAGATGGCCCAGGGGGTAACAGTGCATGCAGGGCAAGCCTACAGCCTGTGAGCCATCCTAGAACTCCACAGAGCTGTCTCTCTGACCTCAGCGAATGTGCTGTGGCATCAGTTGTCTCTCCACCCCCATATCATACACACATACAAACATGGTCATAAAGATTCAAGGGGAACGATAGTGTACAACACCAGTTCTAAAGATTTTCAGAATGGCATCCACTCAACTTCCTGCAAATTTATTTATTTATTTATTTATTTATTTATTTATTTATAGACATCTGCTTAGGCTGTTTGCTTCAGCAGCCTTCTGACCATTTCATTGAACTTTCTATAAAAGGGAGTTGGACTTTGACAGAGTATGGAGTATTATTAAACCACACCACTAATAATGGAGTCATAGTGAGGACACTGGAGGTCAGGGGAAAGACCACCTAGATGAGAGGAAGCAGCACTGTGCAGGACAAGGGAGATCTGTGTGGAAACGGCAGTAGGGAACGGTTTCTGGGCAAAAGTTGGGATATAAAGCCAGGCTGGCAGGCATGCACAGGCAAAAAGCCCTCTGGGAGGCCGGGATGGCTGAACTGTCCCGTCTTGCAAAAAGAGCCCTGGAAGTTTCGCATGTGAGTGACCTAGGGATTCCTGAAGATGAACCTGGCAGTTTGTATGGGATTGTGTGGACAAGATAAGAGAGGGTAGAAGGAAACTGGCACAGACCGAGGGATGCTCTCTGAACTCCCTAGTTTTGGATTTCCATTGCTGTGAAGAGACACCATGATCACAGCAACTCTTAAAGAGGAAAACATTTAATTGAGGCTGGCTTACATTTTCAGGGGTTCAGTCTATATCATCATGGCGGGGAGCATGGTAGTGTCCAAGCAGACATGGTGCTGGTGAAGGAGCTGAGAGTTCTACAACTTGATACAAAGGCAGCAAGGAGAAACTGGATGTGTTTCACACATAATTGAGAATTTAAGACCTCAAAGCTCCACCTCCACAGTGACACACTTCCTCTGATAAGGCCACGCCTCCTAATAGTGCCATTCCCTATAGGCTAAGCAGTCACAGATGTCAGTGTATGGGGGCCAGATCTATTAATCCACCATAGAGGCTGAGCCATGCTGGGCCAGGTTGGGATGAGCAGGTCTTAGGTGAGTCCTGAAACTTATTTGAGCAGGGAGTGCTAGAGCAAAGAATTTCAGAGGGGAGGAGTGGGATAAGGTGTGAGAAAAGTGATTGCAGACAAAGAATACAGAGCACACACTCTCTATTTGAGCATTTTAATTGTTAAACTTGGCAATAAAAGGACATTTTAGGGCTGGAGAAATGGCTCAGCAGTTAAGAGCACTGACTGCTTTTTCCAGAGGTCCTAAGTTCAATTCCCAGCAACCACATGGTGGCTTACAACCGTCTGTAATGGGATCTGTTTTATGTATATGAGTACACTGTTGCTCTCTTCAGACACTCCAGAAGAGAGCATCGGATCCTATTACACATGGTTGTGGGCCAACATGTGGTTGCTGGGAATTGAACTCAGGACCTCTGGTAGAGCAGTTGGTGCTCTTATCCGCTAAGCCATCTCTCCAGCCCTGTAATGGGATCTGATGCCCTCTTCTGGTGTGTCTCTGAAGACAGCTGCAGTGTACTCATATAAATAAAAATAAATAAATCTTTAAAAGAAAAAAAAAAGGGAGCTAGAGAAAGTACTCAAGGAGCTAAAGGGGTCTGCAACCCTATAGGAGGAACAACAATATGAACTAACCAGTACCCCCAGAGCTGTGTCTCTAGTTGCATATGTAGCAGAGGATGGCCTAGTCGGCCATCAATGGGAGGAGAGGCCCTTGGTCTTACAAAGATTATATGTCCCAGTACAGGAGAATGCCAGGACCAGGAAGCAGGAGTGGATGGATTGGGGAGCAGGGCAGGGGGGTGGGGTATAGGGGACTTTCGGTATAG
The DNA here is from genome assembly GCF_978045245.1 of Mus caroli. Taxonomy (NCBI): domain Eukaryota; kingdom Metazoa; phylum Chordata; class Mammalia; order Rodentia; family Muridae; genus Mus; species Mus caroli. The sequence continues at coordinate 108,799,462 of NW_028227269.1, forward strand.
CATTTGAAATGTAAATGAAGAAAATATCTAATTAAAAAAACGGAAAAAAAAAAAAGAAAAAAAATGTCATCCTACATGGCTAACCCTAACCCTAACCCCACATAAGTGGAGCATGGTGGACACAGAAAAAAAATGTTTTATTTATACACAATATGACTGATGCCTGAGAAGGTCAGAAGAGAGTGTTGAATTCCCTGAAACTGGAGTTACAGATGTGTTTTAGCCACCATGTGGACGAACACAGGTCCTCTGCTAGAGCAGCTAACACTGTTTGTTTGTTTGTTTGTTTGTTTGTTTGTTTTGAGACAGGGTTTCTCTGTATAGCCTTGGCTGTCCTGGAACTCACTTTGTAGACCAGGCTGGCCTCAAACTCAGAAATCCACCTGCCTCTGCCTCCAGAGTGCTGGGACTAAAGGCGTGCCCCACCACGCCGGGCTCCTCTTGAGTTTTAGAGGATTGGCCCCTTTCACTGTTTAGCTCTTTGTGGTTTTGTTTGATTGTTGCTGCCTCCCAAGTGCTTGCAAGTGTGTGTACCCAGGCTGTGGGGCTCATTTTGCATTTGTTTCTTTTTGTACGGGGGTTTTACACTATAGAGATCAGGCTGGTCTGGAATTTGTCAATCTCTTGCCTCAGCCTGGATTAAAAGATCTTGGTTTGGGTTTGGGTTTTCTGTAGTTTGAGACAGGCCAGGCCTCATACGGCATAAATTAGCCTCTGGCTTTGAATTTTATTGTTGTTTTGTGGCAGGATTTCATTTTACCCAGGCTGACCTCCAGCTCATTTTATAACCAAGGATAACCTTGACTCTTTGGTCTTCTTGCCTCTACTCAAGCGCTAGGATCTCTGGTCTGGCATGCCTGGCAAGTATGCATTTTTAAAGCATTGCTTAAAATGTTTACTGAGTTGAGGACTAATGAATATGATGAGATTAATAACTCCATATGCAGAACTCTTAACTCATACACACTTTTTAAAAAAGATTTATTTATTTTATGTAGAGAGTACACTATAGCTGACTTCAGACACACCTGAAGAAGGCATCCCATTACAGATGGTTGTGAGCCCCATGCGGTTGGTTGCTGGCAAATGAACTCAGGTTCTCTGGAAGAGCAGCCAGTGTTCATAACCACAGTCCTCTATACACGTTTAACATTGAAAACAATCGAGAATAATAAATGTAGCTTCTTCAGTATTTCTGCCAGTAAATATTGAGTGTTTGTAGTAAGGTGGATGCTCTATTGAGGCTAGAAACCAAATATGACTTGGTTTTTGAAACTGGTAAGAAGTCTAAAGAAACTGGCTCTGTTACAAATTCATGTTTTTTTTTTTTTTTTAAAGATTTATTTATTTATTATATGTAAGTACACTGTAGCTGTCTTCAGACACTCCAGAAGAGGGTGCCAGATCTCATTACGGATGGTTGTGAGCCACCATGTGGTTGCTGGGATTTGAACTCTGGACCTTCGGAAGAGCAGTCGGGTGCTCTTACCCACTGAGCCATCTCACCAGCCCACAAATTCATGTTTAAAAGAGTTCAGATGATTGACAGTTCTGATGCAAAGCATGTAGAAGCCACTAGGAAGCTGAAAGCTGGATTTGTAGAGCAGTATAGTGTACCCTACAAGTTCTACTCCTTAAGGGAGTTGTTATTGTACATGCATGTACATGTACTTGAGTGCCAGAAGAGGGCACCAGATCCCATTACAGATGGTTGTGAGTCACCATGTGGTTGCTGGAAATTGAACTCAGGACGTCTGGAAGAACAGCCAGTGCCCTTAACTGCTGACCAGTCTCTCCAGCCCTGGATGAGAAAGTTTTAAAGTTGGTCCTATACCACTCTTGGGACATACAGAAACACAGCTGAGTCCGAGGTCATGAGAACATATAAACGTAATCCTGGGGCTGGAGATAAGGCTCGAGGAGTAAGAGAGTATATGGCCTTTCAGAGGATCTGGCTTGCTCCTTGGAGGTTACAGTGATGAGTGCTCTAGTCCCAGTGGATCTGATGCCCTCTGGCCTCAATAGGTATTGTGTCACATGGGGCACAGGTGTGAATACAGGCAAATCACCTGTACACATGAAATAAAAATAAATCTTAAAGAACTAAAAATTCTGAAGCCATACAAGTGCTTAATCATTTAGACTTTGTGGCTTTACTAAAGTGCTTAGGAACTTGGATAAACTGAGGAGCACAGAGTTGTAGCTAAGAGAACCATTGGGCCTTAAAAGTGACTGGCAGGATTCCTGAAGGTGACCATGGAGACTACTGTAGCTAAGCGGCAAAAAGAGGCTCTGTGCACTGAGGCTTGGCATAGTGGCACAGAGTAACTGAAGGTAGAGGAGAACACTGGGCCATGACCCTGCAGCCCTCCATAGTGTCTTCTCAGACATAAAATGGGCTAATGGCGTCAAGTTCCCAGTGTGGGGCTGCTGTGCAGGAAGTGCTCAGTAAAGAGAACTGCTGCTCTGTGAAAGAAGAGGGGGGTGTGGCAACCGGAGGTTTATGCTTAGACTAGTGACAGGAAGGAGCTGTCAAGGGGAAGGTTAGGTTAAAGCTAAGTGTGCACTTAACTTTGCAAGGTTGAAAGTCTGAACTTTCCCTTTCTGCTAGATGGCCTGGAGCTGGGAAGCCATCTACCAGGGGTAATGACCCCTTGAAGCGGGACAGAGGCTGGCTCAGGAAGTGACATCTGCTATTAGTGTCACACACACAGTGGAGAGGAAGTAGGACAGAAATACACAGAGCTAGGTGATTGGCTGTTGAGAGGAGACAATCTGGGAGACAGCCATGCTGCTTGAACTGGCCTTCTCTTCTGCCTAGGCTAGATTCCAGAGATCTCGAGTACCATAGTAGAGTCCATGAAGTATTAGAGAAGGGACCTCTGTGTATGGAGAGTCACTTCAGGCTTCACGGTAATTCTGCTTGGGGTAGGTAGCACAGCACTGGTATGTATGCCATTAGGGGAGAGGAGCTTTCACTGAAGAATAGCCTGAGGCAGGAGAGAGCAAGTGTCCTAGGGTCTAGCTGTGTGGTCCTGAGTTCAATTCCCAGCAACCACATGGTGGCTCACAACCATCTGTAATGGGATCTGATGCCCTCTTATGGCACACAGGTATGCATGCATATAGAGTAAGTACTTCTATACTTTAAATAAATTTAAAACAAAACAAAACAACAACAAAAATACCTTTCTCATCCATCTTTCTTGGTAATTTTTGGGGTAGGGATGACTGTGGTTTTGAGATAGGGGTGCAAAATGTAGCCCTGGCTATCCTGGAATTGCTCTGTAGAGCAGCCTGGCCTGAAATTCAGAGATCACCTGCTTCTGCCTTCTGTCTCCCAGATGCTAGGATTAAAGGTGTGTACCACCACTGCCTGACTCCAATTGTTAGTTTAAACAAACAAAAGCAAAGTTAGACAGGCCAGCCTAGTCCACAGAGAAACCCTGTCTCAAAAAGTTAAAAAACAAAACAAAACAAAAAAAAACCCCCAACCCAAACCAAAAACTGGACTGGAGAGATGGCTCAGAGGCTAAAAGTATTTGCTGCTCTTCAGAGGACTTTGATTTGATTCCCAGGACCCATACTGGGGCACACAACCTTCTAATTCCAGTTCCAGGGCATCTAATGCCCTCTTCTGGCCTTCTCAGGCATGCATGTGATCTATATGAGACATGTATGAGACAAACTGTTACATAAGATATTTTCTAAAGACAGTAACTGAGTTGTTTGAATGTTCTTCTCTAGCTGCCAGTTGTATTATTTCACCCAGTTTTCCTTGTGCTGCTGTCTTCATTGTTGTGGGTGGCTTCCTTACGCTGTTTCCTCAGTCTGGAATGTCCTTCCTCAGCCTCCGGGGCCAGCAGGGGTCTTCTTCCCTCAGCCTTGTGGGTCCCTTAGGTGCTTTCTGCTGCTGGTCCTCAGACTCCATCCAGCTGCCCTGTCTCCTCATCCGTCCTCCCTGCAGCAAGGCCAGCGCCCTTTTGTTTGAGCCAGTATTCACCATACACTTCAGGGCTGTCTACTGTGCACTTTTCCTTGTTCTGTGCTCCACTCTTGAGTCCACAGTTGGTGGGACAGAAAGTCTCACTGTGTTTTTGATTGGTTTGTGTTTTGAGGCAAGATCTCACCATGTGTGGCCCCAAACTCTGAGATCTTGCTGACCTCTGCCTCAAACGCTGGGAGTAAAGGTGTGCACCTTCTCTGTGTCTTACTAGAGGTGAGCTGGGAAGGTAGCCTGCCTCTTTTGTGCTGAGCTTCCAGGACAGCATGTCCCTCTTGTGTCCTAACTATGAAATCCACAGTTTCCAGCTTACTCTTAGTCACAATTCTGAAGTCTTTTCTATTACGTATTTTATTTGAGAGTCAAACACAATAAATCATATAGTATCACAGGCCCTTTTGGAAGAAAAGAGGGCACTGGGCTCTGTGGGTTTGCAGTGATGCCTGGGGTGAAGAGGAAGTGAGAATAGATAGACATGCTTAAGAGAGACTGTGTCTCCATTTGTGCTTTTATCTTTCCCTTTTTAGTTACTTACTTTAAAGGTGTCTGTGTGTGTCTGTGTAGGTGTGGAAAGGCTCACTAGGCTTGGCAACAAGCACCTGTACCCCCTGAGCCATCTCGCTAGCTCAATATGACATTCAAACATAGCAGGTATCCCCTGCTGAGTCAACAGAAACAACCCAGCATACTGCACTTGCATGGGACACTTCTTGGAGAAAATTTGCTTTTTGTAAAAGAAAGGAAACCTGCCAGTCTGCATTCAATCCCCGTGACCCGGGTAGTAGAAGCAGAAGCTGAGCCCTGACTTGCTTAACTTGTCTGCTGGCCTCCCAGGCTCCACATGTCTCTTGGGGGTGTACACATAATAAATGAAAAACCAAAAAAAAAGGCACACACTCATTCCAGCACTCAGGAGGCAGAGACAGGTGAACCTCTGTGAGTCCAAGGCTAACCAGGTCTACAGCCAGGGCAGCACAGAGAACCTGTCTCAAAAAGAACAAAAAGATTAATGGGGGGAGTTGGGGACCCACTGAAAAGCCACTTTTAACTCGAGCCAGAAACTGTTTGCTTTTGACCTTGGAATGTATTAGTTGTATTTTCTCCTTGTCTGCTACGGTCAGCAGATCTGGGATCCAAATCCAGCTCTGACATTTGCCAGGTAGGACAATGACTTAAAAGTGGTGACAGCAGAGAAGGAAGCCTTATGTGACTGACTCCAGCAGTGCTTCTCAGATCTTGGGGCATCTGATCACCTGAGGGGCCTGTCAAACTACAGCTCAGGGGCTACTCCCATCATTTCTAGAGCAGGGTGTGCAGCAGGGCTTGAGAGTGTGTGTGCTGAGTTGCCTGGCAGTCTGTAGACCACACTTGAGTAAGCGCTAGTTAGGTAACTGAGGAGTGGGCGTTCAGTGCACTAGACGTGCCCGAGCTCACTGGGGATAGACTCACTGTGTTAGGATTCTTGGAATGCATTTGGAAGTGTGGAATTTAGGGTCAAAGAGGTTTCCTTCTGAAATCCAGGAGTCATTGCTTCATGTATTTGAAGGAGGAAAAGTTGTGGAAACGACAGTTATGAGTGAGTATTTTATAGTTAGTCTAACTGGCTACATGTGTGAAATTGTTTCTGTAAAATATGCAGTGAGTGTTAAGTCACAATCCAAGCAGTATTTTGAATAACTTTAAAAATTGTATTTCCTAATGGGATATAAAGTAGTTTACCTTAGCTTTCTCACCTTAGTGTGCTGTGTACTTATTACTGTTCTCTTCCCTCCAGGCTGCCGACCTGAGTAAACCCATAGATAAGAGGATATACAAAGGGACGCAGCCCACTTGCCATGACTTCAACCTCCTCACAGCTACAGCAGAGAGCGTCTCTCTCCTAGTGGGCTTTTCCGCAGGCCAAGTCCAGCTTATAGACCCAATCAAGAAAGAGACCAGCAAGCTGTTTAATGAGGAAGTAAGTAGCGCCTCACCTCAGCTGCGGGGGAGCCCTGTGAGAGCTTCTGTGCTCTTACTCAGAGGGAGCGGGCCTTTTCACAGTTTGAGCTAAACCCAGTTTTCATTTGCTCAGCTGTCTTTACCTAGAGTTATGCAAGTTTAAATGTGGTAGATTAATTAATGTTGCAGATGTGTTTTTCCTTGGAGTAACTGTTTTGTGCATTTGTACAGAGAGAATGATCAGCAGTCTACAGCAGGTACTTTAAAACCCTTCTGTATTGGGGTGAGGGGGGTGGCTTGGGGGGGTATAAAGTGGTACTTTGGATTTTCAGCCCCCACATAGAAAGCCAGGCATGGCCATGTGTATCTTTGATTCCAGTCCTGGGAAGTGGAGACTGAAGGATCCCTGGGACCAGCTAGTCTAGATGAGTCAGGTGAGCCCCAAGTTTCAGTGAGAGACCCTGGTGTTTGTTTATTTAAAGACAGGACAGGAGAGGAAGCTGCAGCGTGTTGACCTCTGGTCTCCACAGACATACGTGTCCATACACATGCATCACTTGTGGAATGGGGACAAGATTACTTAAAACTTAAGATGTGATTTTAGATTTTTTTGTGCTGTTGTTTTGGTTTTTTTGCTTTGCTGTGTAGCCCTGACTGGCCTGGAACTCATTATGAAGACCAAGATGGCCTGGAACTCACAGAGATCCTTCTGTCATTGCCTCCCAAGTTCTGGGATTGAAGGCATGCACTACCATACCCAGCTCTTGATATGTATAGTAAAAAATAGAGAATTCCAGACATTGTTCACATCATTGGATAGTTTCATACAGATGGAATGAAATGACATGGTGGTGACATGTCCTCAGGCTGCTCAAATTACAGTTTAAACTTCTGTGTGTGTATTTGGCAGGCATTTAGCTAAGGGGTAGCTTTCATGCTCTTGAAAATATTTCTTATACAGCTACCTGAAATGGCTAGACCTAAGAGTGAATCAAGAGACACGGGTTTTGCAGTGTTGTTTGCACTAGGGTCTTGGGCACATCTTCCGTTCTGTTCAGAGAGGAACTTGAGCTGTCTGACCTATCCGTTAGGAATATATCAGGACTTTTACATAGCAGACAGAAGTTGGCAATAGATTATATTTACTCAGGCTGCTACGGTGGCTTTTCAGTTCCAAGTAGTAGTGTGTATTTGGCACTTTTCCACTTCTGTTTCAGTGTGACTTTCCTAGGAAATGGCAGAGATGCAGCACCCTTGCTGAGGTGGACACTCTGGGTTCTAATTTCCATCTTGTTACGCAGCCTTTTAGGAAAGGTTGTATTATATGGGCTTCATGTCAGAAGGATGTGTCCTTTGCCATGCTGCTTGGTTTCAATATCATGTACATGGAGCAGGGATGTGCTCTCAATTCTAGGTTGTAAGAAGTGATTTTCAGAAGGAGAAGGACAGCTTTGAACTTGATACACAGCAGCCAGAGCTCTGTTCTCTGTAGTCCTTATGGCAGATGCTGTCTGCATGTCCAGGATCATTCTGGGTCCTTCTGGGTTGATTGGGAATAAACTTTCCCTTTGAATTGACAGTTAAAGAGAAAAACTATTTGGCCCTATTTTCCCTTTAAAAAAAAAAACCTTAATTAGAAAAGAATGTTTACCCAGATTTTTTCACTGATGTCATCTGATTTGTAAGTAGCTGAGTGATTTGGTTATTTTTTATTTTTACGGGGACTTGAGGAAGACAGCACTGTAGGAGGCACAGAGTTGCTTTGCTCTGCTCTGTTAACAGAAGCTGGAGTTGGAGTCATTGTGGGACTTTGTGTTTGGGTAGAAGAGCGTGTGATGGAGTGGGAATTGATTGAACCCTGTGCCAAGTTGTTGGTAAACAAGACCCAGAGGCAGTTCTGACCGAGGATGGCACAGAATGCCACTCAGAGAACAAGAAAGGGTTGTGTGCTGTGCTGGGGGAGGGGTGGGAGCTGGAGCCCACATGGCTTTAAGAATATTCTGGCAACATCAGTGATGGAGCTGCAGGACAGAAGGCAACTCCTTCCTCTTCACGATGGAAGCACAAGTTCTTGCCTGCTCTTTGATTGCGGTTGAAAGCGGCTACTCAGAATGCTAGGACTAAACGGCTACTCAGAATGCTAGGACTAAACGGCTACTCAGAATGCTAGGACTAAACGGCTACTCAGAATGCTAGGACTAAACGGCTACTCAGAATGCTAGGACTACTGTTTATGCTTTAATGCCAGGTTGGCATTTGGAGCTGGAAATTGAAAAGTGAATTGTCTTCACTAGTCTTAGTGATAGGAGTTCATCTCTCAGGCTGCCATGAGGGCTGCCCACTCGAGTATCTAAGAGTGGCAGGAATGCTGGAAAAAGGTGTCCCTGTGTATGCTCGGCTATACTCAGCATCAGTGTGTGAGATGGGGGTTCTGGGACAGGTACATAGGAGGGGAAAAGGGGGGTCTTCACTTTACAGATGAGATCTTCAAAGAGGTGCTGAGTGCCTTGACCACATCAGGTAGCAAGTTCATAGAGCTATCATGATAGAGCTGGAATCAGAAATTAACTCCAGAAACTCTGCCTGGTTCAGCCTGGCCTTCTCAGCAGCTCAGTTAGTCAGGATGGTGAGGGAGACTGTAGGCCTGTTGTCACCACCACAGCAGTGAGGGACAGGTGGTATAAGTACTGCATGTGTTCGTTCTTTTGTTTTTCACATGGAGATCAGACTGGCCTAGAACTCACTTTGTAGACCAGACTAGCCTTGAACTTACAGAGCTCCATCTGCTTCTGCTTCCCAAGTGCTGGCTGGGATCAAAGATATGTTCCACCACACCCAACACATGTATTATTTAATGTGTCAAATAAAGACTGTTTTAAAACGTACTTAATATATGTACATGAGTGCTTTGCCTACATTTATGTCTGTGCACCACATTCATCCCTGGTGCTGAGGAGGTCAGGAGAGGGTGTCAGATCCCCTGGAATTGAAGTTACAGACCGTTATTACCAACAAATGGGTGGTGGGCACCAAACTGGTCCTTTGCAAGCTTTTGGCCACTGAGGCATTTTCCTAGGCATCCCCCACCCCCACCCTCTTCTTTGGCCAGTAGCATGGGGTAGCTCATTGTGAGGCTGAGGACTGAGGTAGAAGGATCTCTAATTTGAAGCCAGCCTGGGCTGCACAGATAACCTCTATCTTGAGAAAAATAAGAATGGAGGAAGATAAGAGTTAGGTTCCGAGAAGGGGTCTGAGAGGTTCTTCCAGAATATAATACTGCTCTGGGTCTTGGGGCACTTGTGAGGGAAAGGAAGGAGGCAAGGGTACCCTGCAAACTGAAGAAATGGAGCCAGGCATGGTGGTGTGTGCCTGAAATCCCAGCCTGGGCTTCAGAACAAGGCCCTGTCTAAAAAAACAAACAAATCAGAACAAAAACAGAACTTCTCTGTCATTGTCATTTACTAGACCATCAAATGACAACAGAGTGAAGTCACCAGGTGGTATAGCAGCAGTCATCAGAAAGAGGAGTTACAGCCAAATTATTTATGTCCTGCTGAGAGATTTGGACTGGGGGGGGGGCACTTTTAATCAAGGATGGAATGTGGTTTTTTTTAAATCTCACTTTTAGAAGGTGGATCCTAGTGAAGGAAGAGACAATGAAGGTACTAGTGAGTGTCCAGGTGAGAGCAGGGGGCTTGAACTAGACTTTTTTAAAAAAATTTTTTATTATATATTTTCTTCATTTACATTTCAAATGCTATCCCAAAAGTCCCCTATACTCTCCCCCCGCCCTGCTCCCCTACCCACCCACTCCCACTTCTTGGCCCTGGCGTTCCCCTGTACTGGGGCATATAAAGTTTGCTAGACCAAAGGGCCTCTCTTCCCAATGATGGCCAACTAGGCCATCTTCTGCTACATATGCAGCTAGAGACACGAGCTCTGGGGGTACTAGTTAGTTCATATTGTTGTTCCACCTATAGGGTTGCAGACCCCTTCAGCTCTTGGGTACTTTCTCTAGCTCCTGCATTGGGGGCCCTGTGTTCCATCCTATAGATGACTGTGAGCATCCACTTCTGTATTTGCCAGGCACTGGCAAAGCCTCACAAGAGACAGCTATATCAGGGTCCTTTCAGCAAAATCTTGCTGGCATATGCAATAGTGTCTGCGTTTGGTGGCTGATTATGGGATGGACCCCTGGGTGGGGCAGTCTCTGGATGGTCCATCCTTTTGTCTTAGCTCTAAACTTTGTCTCTGCAACTCCTTCCATGGATATTTTATTCTCAGAAATCAGTCTGGCGGTTCCTCAGAAAACTGGACATAGTACTACCGGTAGATCCAGCAATACCTCTCCTGGGCATATACCCAGAAGATGTTCCAATTGGTAATAAGGACACATGCTCCACTATGTTCATAGCAGCCTTATTTATTTATTTATTTATTATTAGCCTTTTTGAGACAGGGTCTCTCTGTGTAGCCCTGGCTGTCCTGGAACTCACTTTGTAGACTAGGCTGGCCTCGAACTCAGAAATCCACCTGCCTCTGCCTCCCGAGTGCTGGAATTAAAGGTGTGCGCCACCACTGCCTGGCAGTAGCCTTATTTATAATAGCCAGAAGCTGGAAAGAACCCAGATGTCCCTCAACAGAGGAATGGTTACAGAAAATGTGGTACATTTATACGATGGAGTACTACTCAGCTATTAAAAACAATGGATTTATGAAATTCTTAGGCAAATGCATGTATCTGGAGGATATCATTCTGAGTGAGGTAACCCAATCACAAAAGAAGTCATTAGATATGCACTCACTGATGAATGGATATTAGCCCAGAAACTTAGAATACCCAAGATACAACTTCCAAAACACAAGAAAATAAAAAAGGAAGACCAACGCGTAGATACTTCATTCCTCCCTAGAATAGGGAATAAAATATCCATGGAAGGAGTTGAACCAGACTTTGACAGTCCTTTTGCTCATCAGCAGACCTTGACCACCTGCAGCAGCAGATTAAACCTGCCCTTTGTCCTCCCTCTTGGAGGAGAGAGGTATAAATAGCAGTAGCACCCACACATACTACTGGCTACAGAGGGACCCACTGTGGGATAGGAAGAAGTGCAGACTGCTTTAAGCTGGCAGATGAGAAGTTCTGAACAAGTGGTGTGCTTCAAGGTGAGCCTCTCAGGAGGAGGGGGGGGGAGGAGGAGGAGGGGAGGGGAGGAGGAGGGGGGGAGGGGAGGAGGAGGAGGGGGGAGGAAGAGGAGGAGGAAGAGGAAGGGGAGGAAGACGAGGAGGAAGAGGAGGAGGAAGAGGAGGAGGAGGTGGCCACAAACATAAGGAGTTAGAGACAGGCCATTTCTGCAGTAGGGGTGGCAGGTAAACCATTTGGGATAGAAAAGAACACAGAATCGGGGAACCAAGACAACAGCTTCTAGGCAGAGCAGTGTGGAGTGGGGAATGAGCGTGCAGGGCCTGGTCCAGGCAGAGTTGCTTAAAGAAGCCTGGATCAAAAGGGGATGGAAAGACAGATTGTTGGGGTTATTTTTAAAGATCCTTCCCTCCCTCCTTCTCTCTCCCCACTTTGTCTCTGTGTGGTCATTGCCTGAGGAGGCCAGAAGAGGGCATCAAGTTCCCTGAAGATGGAGTTACAGGCAGTTGGGAGCTGATGGGGGGGCGCTGGGAAGCCCCTGAGCTTATTTTCCAGTTTCCAGCTGTTTGGGACACTTACTGTGGTTCCTTCTTAGAACTGAGTTGGAGGGAGGCGTTGATAAGTTTAAGGTTCTGCCTGTCCCTACACTGAGTGAGAATGGAAGGGAGCGGAGGTGCATTTTGTACTTGGTTTAAGAAACCTGCAGATACTTCAAGTATGGATCTGAAGGGCAGGTTTTCTGTCGGTTGGTTGATAGGTTTGCTAAGTAGGGAAATAGATGGGCAAGGTGACTTAGAGAGTGCAGTTGCCATGTTGGATGACTTGAGTTCCATCCCTGGAACGCACGTTGTGAAAGGAGAACCAGCTTACACTCTGACACACGCATACACAAAACAAACAAGTAGATACATACATGTAATGAAATTTAAGAAGGGATAAAAATTTGAGGTTTGCTAGCATGTGAACACAGTTCTGAGAGTTCGTGCAAGGGGTCTGTGGGGAGAGTATTCTAGGAGTAAAAGGTGCCTGAGACGGAACGGAGCTGACTGTACTCCAGGACTGTAGCCCTCCCTCTCATGCCGTTCCTCAGAACACCAGACAACCAGTTAATGCCCCACACCAGCAAATTCAGTAGTACCTACACACAGATGCATACCTGCCAACAGAGGAGGGTTCAGAATAGCTGTTTGCATGCTGTGGTCTGGTACTGGTACATAAGACTTTCAGATGTGTGAAGAAAATGCAATTGTAAGTTCTTCATATGCACTGGAAATAAAAATAGATAATATTTTTATATCTGAAAACAAGTATAATTTCAAAGGTAATTTTTTTGCCTGCAAATTAGAACTGTAAGAATTTTAAGTGCTTATTTATAGAAAAGCTAGAAAATAGAAAACAAAAAGCCAGGAAAACATCACCTATAAATCCTAGTGCTTACTGTTAGCCATCATAGTCTCCCTCTTCCCTCCCTTTCTCTCCCTCCCTATAAATCCTAGTGCTTACTGTTAGCCATCATAGTCTCCCTCTTCCCCTCCCTCTCTCTCTCCCTCCCTATAAATCCTAGTGCTTACTGTTAGCCATCATAGTCTCCCTCTTCCCCTCCCCCCTCCTCTTATTTTTCTTTTTTGTATTGGGGGTGGTGGTGGTTGTTTTTTTGTTTGTTTGATTTTCAAGACAGAGTTTCTCTGTATAACAGCCCTGACTGTCCAGGAACTTACTTTGTAGACTAGACTGGCCTCAAACTTACAGAGATCCACCTGCCTCCATCTCCCAAGTGCTAGGATCAAAGGCGTGACCTACCTTGCCTGGCTTCTTCCTTTCTTTGTTAATGGGGCAATAACTGGAGGATTCATACTTTTCTGTAGAGATGCCTGCTGGCCTTGAGTTTGCCCCTGGTTCCTCCAGGACTGAACAGAGGGGAGCCCTGGCACTGTCTTGTTCCTAGTGTTGGGCCTATTCTCAGACACTGCAGAGATTTGTGTAGTTCTGCCTACTTCTGACCAGAAGAAAGGGGAAATACCCAGTCCTTCTAGACTCTTCTGGAAGTGAAGTCCTCGGCGCCTTCCTGCCTCTTCCTCTTCTAGTTTGTTAAAGTAGAGCTGAGGTTCCTGTTTATTGTTACCTGTATGTATATTGCCACATAGTTTATCAACAAGATGGTGGTGTCTACCCAGACATTGTGATCAGTGTTTCTGACTTGCTGGAGCACCCAAGAGTTTGTTTTTTTAACTACTGGCTATATATTGGGGAAGAAGTGTTACAAAGGGACACTTGTTATAATAATCAAAAATTTTCTTTGTAAAAATTCTGATTTGGGGTATATACACAGGATGGTGACTTAAAGGAATTTTGAAAGTATTTTTGCTTGCTTGCTTACTTGGTTTTGGGTTTTTGAGACAGGGTTTCTCTGTGTAGCTCTGGCTGTTCTGGAGCTCACTGTAGACCAGACTGGCCTCTGCCTCCCCCAGTACTGGGATTAAAAGCATGTATGACTACTGCCCAACTTGAAAGTGTTTTTTTTTTTTAATTATCATATATTAATAATACATTTATAATAATGGCATTTTCTTTTTTAAAGACTTATTTGTATGTGTCTATGTATGTATGTGCATGTTCATACCTCCTCTTGGTGGTCAGAATTGAGTGACAGAATCCTGACAAGTAAAGTCTTTAAGACTAACAACAAAAAGCAAAATACAAGTGCAGGAATCAGTGCCCCACTCATGGGCGGCTCTTTCCCTCTCAGCCTTCCCTTCTCCAGCCTGTTTACTCACTTTACTTTAATGTGTAGGTGTTTGCTTGTGTGTAAACTGGACCATGTGCATGTCTCAGGCTTTAGAGTCCAAAAGAAGGCATTAGATCTTCTGGAGCTGTGAGCCACCATGTGTGTGCTGGGAATTGAGTCCCTGTCCACTAGAAGAGTAGGCAGTGTGCTTAACTGCTCAGCCATCTCTCGGTCCCTCTGCCCCTTTCTTCTCCTGTGTTCCCTGAGCCTTGGAACGGGGGATAGAGATGTCCTACTTATGACGGGGCATTCCGCATCATTTATTCTCTGTAGTTTGACAGCTACAAGGGAATTTTAAGTTATGTTTTTTGATTGTGGTAAGCCATAAAACATAAAAGAGCTTGTTATCTTGGCTGCTTTTATTATTGATATTAGGACCTTCTGTTCTAAACTTTGAGGCCAAAGCAGGCACACGTGTCGTGTCCTGTGTTTAGATCAAGTCTGGCTTGATATTGTGTGTGTGTGTGTGTGTGTGTGTGTGTGTGTGTGTGTGTGTGTAGGAGATGGGTTATGGGCGGGGTGATACTCCCAGTTCAGTTAGAGTCCTCCTGTCCGGGGACTCCAGGAGTGGGACCTGCTGTGCAGTGCTTTGACTATCTGACTGAGTGGGCTGCATTATGTCAGTTTTGGTTTTGTTGCTTTTTTTAACTGAAGAAATGAAATGAGCATACAGTGATCAACTTCTTAAAGTTTTAACATTGGTAAAAATGACATATGCTCCTTTCTTGGTGGCTTTAAAAATACCATTTTCTAATATAAGCCTTCTCTGGGTGAGCTTCAGGCCTCTCCACTTACTTCTGTTTTGCTTTTTGTGTGTGTATGTGTATTTTTATTTTTATGTCGTTTTTAATTGCTGTTTTTAATTGTTTTTTAATTATAAATTAATGTCTGTGTAATAGAGTGCATACCCACCCCCAAATATTTTTTCTGCTTGTCCTGTTGGTAGAAGTAAAAAAAAATAAAAGTGAATGAAATGCTTCAGAAAGCTTCAGGTCACATTAATTGTCATTGACACTTGATGTGGCCTCAGATAGGTCTTCTTGCTCCCGGCTAACGAGTGTGATGACCCAGGGACTCTCCTGCTAATGCAGTGGGCAGATACCTTTTTCTTACTTGGTGTGATTTTTTTTTTCTTGAGTTACTTGAGCAAGTCCAAAGAGCACTTGCTCGAGGATGAGGCAGAAGGTGAGCTCTGGCAAAGTGTTCAGGACCCATGGAGAGCCTAGAGCTTGAGCCCTGACCTGTCTGTGCTCACAAAAACGTCAGGGTTCTGTTGTGGTGTGGGCATGAAATGAGTTGGGTTTTTCTTGTGTTCACAAAGTGGTTTTGGAGACGGGCTTTAGTCCTTAGGAAGCCAGCTGTTTAATGGAGAGCTCTGTGGTCAGTATAGTAGAAAATGACCAGATGGCCTTGTTGTGCACCCTTGGGTAGAGTTTTCCAGAGGTCTACATTCCACCATGCTTCATTGGAGATCCTAGGATGTCACAGGTTCCTGTTGCTCCCAATGCTGCCTTGTTTGACTTTCCTGCTCATTCTCAGTACAGGCTTGACTTGGGGTCTTTATACACTTCTACCCTTCTCACCACCCCTCCCCCCACTCCCACACTCACTGTTATAGGCATGCCACATCACCTCTGTTCATGGCCTACTAACCAGTTCATCCCCACTTGACCTTCCATTCCGTCCCTTCTGCTGAGGGAGTCCACCTTGCTCTGTCCCATCCCTTTTCCGAGCCTTTGATGCCCCTGTCTGCAGCGGTGTGGGCTGTCAAGGGGTACAGAGTGAGCGTAGGTATGCACTCACAGTTTCAAAGGGGGAAGCCAGGTGAAATTACCTTTAAGAATATATTGTATTTTATCTCAGACACTCAAATATTTCACTGTACAATATAAAAACAAGGAAGAAGATCATTGACATTCCTTTTTCCATCCTACAACTGCAGAATCCAGTGTGTGTTTTGCATTTACAATACATCTCCTTTGAGGCCAGCAACAAGGAAGGGGCAGTGTAGGGCTCCAGGGCCAGAGCATGGCTCCATCCTGGGACCTCAGTCACAGCCCTGTGTCCCATGTGATCGTTACTCCAGGTGCTCCAGCTGTTTTCAGCTTCTCAGCTGCTGTGTGAGAGCCTGGGCCCTTTTGCTTCTGTCTCCCCGCCTACCTCCATAGAGTACTAATTACATACAGAAATAGGGTTTTGCTGGGACAGCTTTCCAAATGCTTATCTAAATGAGGGTTTGCTCCCATGAGAGCCCAGAACCAACGACAAGATCCCGCCACCTAATGCTGGCTTCTAACAGGAATCTATCATTTTTTCAGCAGATGTTTTCTGAAATAAAAACATGACCTTTTTGGTGTAGAGGCTGGGCTGTGTAAAATTGTGTTTTGTTTTGTTTTTGAGACAGTCTTGCCAGGTCCTCTTAGCTGGCCTGGGACTCCCTGTGGAGCGTAACTACCATGCACACATTCTCTTTGAAAATTTAATCCTTACATTTATAGGATAAACTATTCCAGGTGTTGGTTTATTTATTTGAAAGCTGGGTGGGCATTGGGCACTTTCTGTTCTCTTTGTTACACTCAAAGTAATAATAACCTAGAACAACTGGAGTTGGTGACTCTGTGGTGAGGGGGCTGCATTGCCCACTTGGCTGTGGTGTCAGCTAGGCCAACACTCTGTTGCAGGGAACCTTTGCTGGTGACCACGGCAGGCTGGGCTTGAGACCAGTTCACATTTTACCATGGGACACAAGGTAGCTAACCATGTTGGAGCCACTCTCAGAAGCACACTGCTACTGTAACAGCCTCTTGAGTGCCTGCATCTATCACAGCTCGTCCCAGGTCTTGTCAGCATACCTTGTGCTGGCCTCCCTGTTTTGTCCACTGACCCCTACCAGGTTAAGAGGCGTCTCCTAGCTGCCCTCCACCCAGCCTTTCCATCATCACCCCACATCTACTATGTGAAATGGGATGGCAGTTTTAATGGATGCTGTATGAGTGTCTGACACAGGATACAGTCTGTGCTGAGTGAGGATGTGAATGGATGTTACTTCAGACAAGTTTGCTGACCTTTGAACTTCTGTTTCTTCACGGGCTATACCTTTTGATAGGGAAAGTAAGCTCTGGTGGGAACATAATTTGCTACAGTCTCTGTGAGAGGCAATTAGGCTGCCCCTGTGAACAGTAGGGGCTTCCAGCATCAGCTGTCTGTCCATGTGATTTGTAATCTCAGAGAAGATTTCTGAAATTATAGGTTGCATCACTGAATGGGAAAGCAGAGGTGAGAGTTGTGCTGTATCTGGCAGTTATGAGGTCATGCACTCTGGATAGATGAGCTAATCCCAGTGATAGGGAGGCAGTTGGTCCTGAGTGCAGAGGAGGAGGCCAAGAGAGGCTGAAGTCATGCACATGTGTTATGAGTGCCTTCACTGTTGAGGGGTTGTTTGGAGCATTCTAGCGTGAATGTAAAGCCTCTTGCCATGCTGTGCCCCTTGGGGTTTGGTCTGTCATTGCTCACACTGGTGTGCTCAGTTCCCAGGGCCGGAATGTAACAGTGAGGACGGCATACCACAGCACGTGGTATGGAAAGTTTTCTGTCACATACACACATTATTTAGGGTGACCGTAGTGCACCCTTCTAGTTCGTGAGTGAGACTGGTCTGTAATGCATCTGGCCACTGCAGTAGCGCCACTAAAGGCACTGTTGCTGTGTCTGTTGGGCAGTCACACTTTTGGCTGCACTTTCTCACCAGGATTACATTTTTTGAGTTACAGTAGAATTTTTCCATTGTGCTTTAAGGCTATAGTTAAAAATTTACTCCTAGCCGGACGTGGTGGCGCACACCTTTAATCCCAGCACTCGGGAGGCAGAGGCAGGCGGATTTCTGAGTTCGAGGCCAGCCTGGTCTACAAAGTGAGTTCCAGGACAGCCAGGGCTATACAGAGAAACCCTGTCTCGAAAAACCAAAAAAAAAAAAAAAAAAAAAAAATTTACTCCTAAGCATCCTGCTAGAAGCTTTCGTGATCTTCAGCTTTCCCACCTGTATGTAGTAGAGTAATAGTGCTTGGGGAAGTGGACTTGGACCAGCCAGCAGTGCGGCTCTAACCCTGAACTCCCTGACCCATCCCTCCCTGCACAGGGAATCCACACCTTTACAACATGCCCATCTGCCATAGTCATGTCCCCAGGTGCAGAGTGAGGAGTGCTGGGGCAACATGACCTAGTGGACACATGGAGACTCAGCTCTCAGGCTCCGGAGAGCTGGAGGTCTCTTCGTTTCTTCATCCTCCTAACATACTCTTTCCCTAAAGCTATGGTCTAGCCTTGAAAATGACCTGAGCCCTTGCTAAGAAATGATGATGGCCTAATGGAATCTTGCGGAGTAGTGCTAGGTGTTTAGGCTACTGACATTAGCATATGGCAGGTCACCAAGCAGGAAACAGGAGTCAGGGAACAACAAACAAACAAACAAAAAACTGGTGACAGTATCCCCAAAGACAGTACTTACTGGTCTAAGATGCCAGTCATGTTCTGTGCCAGTAGCAGTGGTAGCTGATACTCTGCCTAAACCTAAGAACTTGGAGCTCCAGGCCTCCATGCTGTGGATAGACTTTTAGGGTCCCACGTATTCCTGCCAGTGATTTGTTAGTAGTCTATTTCTTGTGAGGTCTTTTCTTTTTGCATGAGCTTGCATTTCTTTTCTGTCCTGTCCTTTATCATTGTTCTTACTGCTGTTGCTCATAACACTGTGTATGAGACCCAGATCCTCATGCAGGTGGCACCCCAGCTTCTGTTCTTTATTTTTTTAAAAAAAATCACATCATTTAATTTCTATAATTTTTTGTAAAAAAAAAATTGCTTTAACATGGTCACCAGACCAATTGGGCAGATGGCTATAGCTCAAGCCCATAGCAGTGTGCCCTGAGATTCATGTTGGGGAACCCCAGCCAGTTAGGTAAAGCGGAAGTGCTTAAGCGTTTCTAGGCTGACCCAGTAAAGAGTGTAGGCTTAACAGAGACTGCCTGGCAGTTATGTGGCAGGATTGGGAACTGGTTATTTCTGGTAATGTGATTTTGAGACTACAGCCTGTGGAGGGTGTGTGTCCTAGTGAGCCCTATAGCAGGGTCTGCACAGAGAAGAAGGCTACCCCTTGTGTATATCTTGAGTGGCATTCATGTCTGGCTTTCGTGAGTTTGGTTTTAAAGACAAGACCCTGATAGAAGCAGCTAAAGAGGCAGCTAGGTCAGTGGACCTGAGGTGAACACGGAATGAACACAGTGGTAGTGGTAGAGCAGACTCCTGAGCTAACCTCCATCCTGTTCCAGAGAGAATGAGGAGATGTGGGTAAGACACTCACAGTTCATCGTCTGGATTGAGGAAAGCCACAGTGAGTCCAGAGCTGCATCCTGCCAACCCAGGAAGTATGCTTTCAAGTCCTGTGTTCTGCTGGTCACAGGCTACGATGATTCCCTGCCCTTGAGCAGCTACAAAAAGGGACAATGTAGTCAGCCCATGGCCTGCAGTGACAAAGGCAAAGAAAGCTGTGAGGACTGAAACTCGTCCTCTGAGTCCTCATCAAGAGGAAGCTGCTGTAGTTGAAGCAAAACATTGAGCCGCTCCTGCCATCAGGGGCCAAAGGCTGTCTTGCCCCTGTGTGCCCGGGACCTGATACCTGGCACAGAATAGGCTCTCAGCAGGTAGTTATCAAATGACTGACACCCAAGTGCAGTTCTGGGATGGGCCACATGTGCTTCACTGGCCTGCCTGACAAAGTGTGGAGTGCCCGGATGAACCATTACCTTCTTACCAAGAAGCAGACAGGTTTTTTTCTGGAAAAGTAGACCTTAACTTCTCCATTGTGATAATGTGTTCTCTTTGTCTTCACAGAGACTAATAGACAAGTCCCGCGTAACCTGTGTCAAATGGGTTCCTGGTTCGGAAAGCCTTTTCCTAGTAGCCCATTCAAGTGGGAACATGTACTTATATAATGTGGAGCACACTTGTGGCACCACAGCCCCCCACTACCAGCTCCTGAAGCAGGGAGAAAGCTTTGCCGTGCACACTTGCAAGAGCAAATCCACGAGGAACCCTCTCCTTAAGTGGACGGTGGGCGAGGGGGCCCTCAACGAGTTTGCTTTCTCCCCAGATGGCAAGTTCTTAGCGTGTGTGAGCCAGGACGGGTTTCTGCGTGTGTTCAACTTTGACTCAGTGGAGCTGCACGGTACAATGAAAAGCTACTTTGGGGGCTTGCTTTGTGTGTGCTGGAGCCCAGATGGCAAGTACATTGTGACAGGTGGAGAGGACGACTTGGTGACAGTCTGGTCCTTTCTAGACTGCCGAGTAATAGCTAGAGGCCATGGGCACAAATCCTGGGTCAGTGTTGTAGCATTTGATCCCTATACTACTAGTGTAGAAGAAAGTGACCCTATGGAGTTTAGTGGCAGTGACGAGGACTTCCAGGACCTTCTTCATTTTGGCAGAGATCGAGCGAACAGTACACAGTCTAGGCTATCCAAACGGAACTCTACAGACAGCCGACCTGTAAGTGTTACATATCGGTTTGGTTCGGTGGGCCAGGATACACAGCTGTGTTTATGGGACCTTACAGAAGACATCCTTTTCCCTCACCAGCCCCTCTCAAGAGCAAGGACACATACAAACGTTATGAATGCCACAAGTCCGCCTGCCGGAAGCAATGGGAACAGTGTCACTACACCTGGGAACTCTGTGCCCCCTCCATTGCCACGGTCCAATAGCCTTCCACATTCAGCAGTCTCCAATGCTGGTAGCAAAAGCAGCGTCATGGACGGGGCCATTGCCTCTGGGGTCAGCAAGTTTGCAACTCTGTCGCTACATGACCGGAAGGAGAGACACCACGAGAAAGACCATAAACGAAACCATAGTATGGGACACATTTCCAGCAAGAGCAGTGATAAACTGAACCTAGTTACTAAAGCCAAAACGGACCCAGCTAAAACTCTGGGGACATCCCTGTGTCCTCGGATGGAAGATGTTCCCTTGTTAGAGCCACTGATCTGTAAAAAGATAGCTCATGAAAGACTGACGGTATTGGTTTTTCTTGAAGACTGTATAGTCACTGCTTGTCAGGAGGGATTTATTTGCACATGGGCAAGGCCCGGTAAAGTGGTAAGTTTTAATCCTTAATGCTGCACCAGATCTAGAACTTGACTAGGTAGTGATTTTTATTTCTTGTGGGAGGGGTGGGATGTACAATGAATGTGAATGACACTTCTTAATGTAAATCTAAATGCATCAGAGCCATAATTTTGGATACTGCATGCCATGTAATTCTGAATCATTTGATAATTCACCTTAGAGCATTTAAAAATATATATAATCAGACTAACTGCCAGCCAAGTCAGTCATCCATCCCTCTGGGTATATAGAGCCCAAAGTTAGCGTTCCTGTATCAGGCTATTTCAGTTCTAGGGAAATCATGACAGTGTGGAGAAATAATGACATTAAAATGCTAAAGTCAAAATGTATGCTCTAACTGGGATATTTTTTGCGTAACCACTCAACTAGATTATTGTATACCTGGTCAGTGTATGTCAGTACACATGGGTATTAATTATCATTTATAGTCCAACTTTTTATCTTAAATTATAAAATAACTTAGGAATTTATGAAAGTTAACTTAGGAACAAAGCGTTCATCAGGGTTGATTGATATTATTTTTACATTGTCTGGCAATCCACAGAAAGAGAAGAGCCTTAATTTTTAAAACCCATTTTAGTCATTTTATGACAATTAAAATTGTTTAATAAACATCTTTTTTCAAAGAAGCAGTTTGTAGAACTCTGATTCAAATTGTGCACTAAAGTCCCCACGTGTTCCGGAGCTGGGCAGTTTAGATGTTCAGTGGCCAAGGACAGCAGCCACGGCTTTCAGAAGGCCTCCCTCTTGCCACATCAGCTAAGACTCACATGTTAGATGCGCATACTTAGTTTCTCCCCAACAGCAGAAGAGAGGTTCTGACTATTTTGTTGTATGGAGTGGGAGGAGCAGGAAGTTGGCTGGAAGCCAAGGACAGGTTCCTCTGTTCTGCTCTGTGAGGACTGTTAGGTGTCCAGGCTGCAGCGTGCCTCCTGACTTGGCATTTGGTGGGTTCAGGTCCCCCAGGGGGAAAGCACAAAGACACACACACACACACCCGTCATGTTCTCGTACAGCAGCTGAGAGTCCAGGACTCTGGGAGACAGCACTGCTGTAGGACTCAGACCCTACCCTGAGTGCCATCCCTCTCTTAACCCGTGTCCTCAGGAGCAGTGCTGGGTCAACTGCCCCTGTGGCAGTTTGCTTTCAGCTCCTTAGGTCCCGCTCAGCTGCTCAAAGAATTTCTTTTCAAACACCAGTTTTCACAGTGGAGGATAGTTCCTTGAGCTCGGTATTTTGTATCAAAATGATAGTTATTTTATTTCTTAATTTATTTAGAACATTTAGGATTATTTTTCTGTGTTGTACACCTTTGTAGTTAAATATAGCAGGAATGATCGTTTGTATTGACTCTAGAGTGAACTTGGCTCCGTAATGAAGACTTGGCAAGGCTTTTATGTCTCCGAGGTACCAAGACTCTGGTAGACAGTGGTCAGCTACTGGCTTCCCTTGCCAGAAATCCAGGCCATGTCCTAGGCCCCTTCCCTTGCTCTTACATGTTCATGGTGGATCTGGGCGCCCCCCATTCCTATCCTCCCCTCCACCCCCAGAAGTGGCTGCTGTTTAACGTGGTAGCCACGGAAACATTCAGCCTATGAGATGATGGCAGTCTCCAGCATATCTCACCTGTGTGCCAAGGCATTTCATGTTGTTCCATGAGCAACTAACTCTTCACAAGGGTGCTCATGTCCCATCTACCCTGGAAATTGACTCCTTTGTTCGTAGGGTTCTGATCTGAGGTAGCAAAGACTGCTGCTATATAGACTTTCAGGACTTCAGAGGTCAAATTGAGCTGCTGGGTGGGTAGGCTAGAAATGAAACATTCCACGTGCAGTTTCTGAGACTCATTGTCAAATGCTTCGGAGTCATTGAGTATGCAGTTTCCAAATTCAAGACTGTGTGTTTGGCCTAAATAGGGAGTGCCCAGTCATAGGTAAGTAACGTTTATGGTGAAGCTTATGGTGGTCTCTCAGTTTGAGGGTATCTTTGCTGGCAGGGGGCCATTGCATGTGTATCTGTGGACCCAGCACAGATAATGGGCGCTTACAGATTCCCTGTCCTGTAGCATTCCTAGACCCATGAGCTGGGATCAAGGGGAAATAGCTAGGATGCTGACAGTGACTCGAATCACTCGCTGGTGGGAAGTGGGGGAGGTAGATCAGGGTGGAAACTACTTTCTTTAAAGGGGGAAAGAAAAGACCCCGCCGATGTTGTCGGATGGAGACCTATGAATTCTCTTCTGCATCCCCATAAAAACGTCACAGTTTGTGATGTGGGGTTTCGTCACAGTATATTTCAACTTCTGCTGCTAAGTGTTGTGTCCTTAATGATTAACCTGGGAACCCTGTTTGGGGTCCTTTGCTGTGTGTGTCTTCCCCCCTGGGCTCCCTGCTAGGTTCAGGGTCTGGTAAGAGCCCAGGCCAACTCGAGAGGGCTGGCTTAGTTGCATGATGTGGCCCAGGCTGGCCCTGCATGGAGGGCGCGGTGCTGCTCCAGGCCCGCTCTACCCCCCTGACTGACTCCTGCCCCCCTTTCTTTGACAGCCGGCAGAGCAGTTCTGCAGGCAGGAGGACAGAGTGCAAGGTGTTCTCCAAGACCAGAACTAAAGGTGCGGCAGCTCCAGAAGAGGGTGCTGGTGCTGGAGGGCGGGGCTTCCTTCCTCCTTGTGCCCTGCAGACAGAGGTGGTGGGGTGTCATGGGGTTGTACCAATTGTCATGGTGGGTCCTGATCTCCAAAGAATGAGGACTAGGGCCACTGTGCTTCTACAGTAGCCACCCAGAGAAATGTTTTTAGTTTTCTAAACAAACTTTGAGCTTCCTCATCAAAACTTCCCTGAGCGTTTTCATGAGCAAGAATATCTTTGATAACTAGCTACTGAACTAAAACAGCTACTGGCAAGAGGCTCTTAAAGGCAGGGTTCCAGTCTGCATGCTGTGGCCCAGAGTCCGCAGGCTCAGTGAGGGCCACTGGACAGTTGGACCCTCCTGTCTGTCCTGCTTGCCCACCGCAGGCAACTTTTCTGGTGACTCGAGAAACTAGCTGCCCTGTAGCTATGGTGAATCAGCCCCCAGCTTCCCCCGTTTTCCTTCTCTGTGCATGTGGTGCCAGGGACTATGCCAAAGGACTCATCCCCTGCCAAACACAGCTGCACTTCCGAGCCACATCCCAGCCCTCTGCAGAGGCTTAGAAGTTGTATCTTCTTTTTAAAGCAAATGCTCCAGAGAGACTGGGTGATAACCTGCAGCTAGTGGCTTCTGCCTCCAGATTAGCCTGCACAGGGCAGAGTATTAAGTTTGTCCTGATGGTTGAGTTTAGAAGTGCTCTGAGAGCTGCTGAAGTCAGGATGCAGGGTGAGGGCCATTAGAGAAGCCAGTGTGGCGAGGAGAGTAGCCACAGTGTCTTCAGAGGCACTCTTAAATTAGGTGGACAAGGCCCAGGTCAGCAGTCAGCTCTAGTGTTTGTCTTAAACGCTCAGGGCACAGCCGTTCCTTCCATCCCGTGACGATGCAGTCTGAATTTTTAATAAACTCTAACATTACTGAATTTGTGCTAAAATGAGTGAGCCTGCCTTAGCACACGTGTGCCTGTGTGCAAGGCCCTCTCATCTCCCGCTGGAGGGAAACGTTTTCTTTGTTGAGCAAGCTCAGGAGTGTAAAGAGTAGCAAGACACAAGACACGGCCGGCCGGCCAGCCAGAGCTTAGTGGTGGCTTTTCCACTGGCTGACCTTGGAGTGCACGCTATGCTGTGGGCAGTTAGTCACACATCTTGGCTCAGGACCAGTTGCAGCACTGAGGCATGTGTGACCACTGTTGAGGCCCTCTCCTTACCCATGGAGCCTCCGTGCACTTCTCTGGGTAGGCCTGTACTGACTTGAAGACATGGCCTCTGGCTTGGGTTTGGTTTCTAAGGCTGTACTGGTCTCTGTCCTGGGAATGCATGGGGGAGCCACCACACCCCCATGCCCTGTTTATGTCAGAGCATGCTGTTTGCCGTGGGCTGACTGGACCACCACAAGCTGGCTTAGGTTAACAAGGTGCTCATCAAAGCGCTACGTGGTGGCTCCCAGGGAGCAGAGCCGGCAGTGTGGCCCTGGGACAGCCTGTGGCTCATTTGTGGGAAAGCACTTGCATTCAGCTGTTACCTTGACGCTCAGATCCCAGATTGAATTGTAAGACTGTTCTTTTCACGGAGCAACTGTCCCATGACGCTGGGGTTTTCACTCATGCTGCAATTATTACATTTTCTTTGTGTCATGGTTCAATTCCTGACTCTTGAGGTAAAAGTATGAAAATCGTGCATTTTAACTTCTGTGTACTTAGGTTTTAAAGACTGTTATTAGGTGACATTGTGTAAAGTTGTATGGGTATATTTATTTTCAGTGAAAGTCAAGGTAAAACATGTATTCCTTTCTTACATTTTCATCTGATCTCTTCACAACTTGAATAAATTTCATGAAGAGCCCTCCTGCTGTGAACTACCAGGAAACTGAGCTCCTAATGTCGCAATAACTAATGAAGCTTGAATATCAGTATTGTTCTTCATTTCTGAGAACCATGTTCTGTTTCACTGCCTTGTCTTTTAGCTGTTCCCTTGTCCCTGTCACAGCAAAAGACTTACCATATACTTGACTTCTGAAGTACTGGAGGCTGTCCTCTGTATATTGACATTGAATAAACGTGTGAATGCATTGTAAATGTAGATAAATTTTAAGTCATTTTCATATCCAAGCTTCATAAAAAGGAATCTCAGTGAGCCAAAAGAGAGAAGCTGTTAAATGCTGTAAAATTCAGAGCCTTGTTAATGTTTGTAAGACACCATGGAAGACTCCGTGTGGACGGACCATGGTCTCAGTTAGCTTCTAGATGAAATGCAGACTGAGCAGCCCAGATTCTGCTGTGTGATCTGCTCTCAGTGAGGCACTGGGATTCTCTGTGTGTGAAAAGGTCCAATGTAATGCTAATGATAACGCTGAAGGTAGCTGGTCTACCAGTTGGCTCTGCAGCCACCTAGCCAGCCTAGTGAGCCAAGGGCACCGTGAGCCTCTGTAGGAGCTCTTCCCACCTCACCCCTGCTGGGCTTCTGTGCTGGGGCCTGGCTCTGTGATCACCTAGAGCCCAGGGTAGCAGGAGCAGTAGGTGAGTGCACTGCACAGGAGCATCAGCCATGCTTTTTGTCCTGCTCTAAGGACAGGTCCCTGCCCGGGCGACAAGGTGAGAGGGAGCTAGCCCATGCTGCCCCATACAGCTGTTGCCTCTTAGTTCCCGAACTCTGGGCTTTTGCTTAGCTGCCTGTCCTCCAGGCTGGTGGCCTGCCAAGCCCTGTGCTCTGCCTCTCAGCCCTCACAAAATTCTAGGGTTTCCTTACTGCCTGACTTAATGGGTGCATGTTGGGTTGGCTGGGAGTACTGCAAAGCAGGAGAAATGTTCAACCTGTAGTTTAAAGTGACCTCCCAATTTCCCACCACAGGAGCAGCACGGCTTTTTCTCAGTGCTATAGCTTTTCAAATGTGTTTAAAGAAAATCATAATGTGACTTTAAAAAAAAAAAACCAGAACCCTTCTAGTATGTGAGTGGGAGAAGAAGTGACGTCATCCTTGTCCCACCGTGTAGGGCTGGCTGCCTGTGGACAGTGGTGGTCCGTTCCAGCTAGTGAGTCTGCTGCAGCACCTCTGTCTTGAGGCTGCGCCTCTGAAACCAGCCCCTCTCTTTAGGGAAGGCTCTGGCAGCTCCTTGGAAGGGTGAGCTTTGGAGGATTTCTGACCCTCTTTTCCTCCATGGCAGACTTGAGGGGCCCAGCAGGTCCCAGGATGAGGGCCTTAGCTGGCAAACATTTTTCGAAGTGCACAGCCTCTGAGGAGCCTCCTGCTGCTTAAACCTTTTCTTTTCTCTGTCTTCCCCTAGATGGCTGTAAAGAGTGACTGTGGGAACCCTGTTCTCATCAGAGACCATGTGTGCTCTCAGTGCCTGTCAATGGTAGGAAGGCTGGTCAAGGGACAAGACCCAGAAGCCAGCAGGAGCCAGAGTACCAGGCCGTAGGACTGTGAGGCAGGGAGGGACACACACTGAAAGCTTCTTAAAGCATCTCATTGAGTCTGGGCATGCCAGCCTCTTCCATGGACCTTACACAGAACTGTGGCCTTCTGTCAAGTTTCTCTCTGGCAAGTTGGAGTGTATATAATAAATTAATGGATTCGTAAGCTCAGACAGATAAGGGGACCCAGCAAGGGGCTAAGAGTGTGTGCAGGTGTTGTCGCTTGGGATGGTACTCATTGTGCCCCATCTGAAGAGGCATGAATTGCTTAATTACTTCAGTCCTGGCCTCCACCTGAGAGCAGTTCCTGGCGTATAGGGCCTCAGGGCCAGCTGTCCCTCCAAGCGGAGACTGTAGAATCCACTGGTCACTTCTCCTAAGGTCTCAGGGGCAGTCTGCCTGGCTGATCTGGGGGGCGGGGGGGGGAGTTGTTGGTTTGGTTTGTTTTTTTCTGAGCTGAGGGATAAATAGCTTTGAACAACTAGGTTCAAAGCTAGAGGTGGGGCACTCAGCCCCAACATCCATACCTTATCCTACACTGTTTCCTTGAGGTACTGTCAGATGTTTATGGCCAAAGGTTGCTGAGGTCAGATAGGGAAAGGGCAGCTTTCCCATAGCCAAAGCTGGAGGCCGATGTAGACCCAACAGAACCACAGGACCTGTCTTAGCTCTACCCTGCATAGTCTAATCCAGCGTCTGGTCAGTTATGACCCATCTCCACAGTGTCCGCCAGGGAAGGAAAATGGACATGTTCTTTGGTTGTAGTGGTTTATAAGTCTTTGTTTTTCTTGTATATCCTGGTGGAAGAGGCTTAATTCTATTGGCTTTGTATTTATTGTAAATTAGAATCCAACCCAAAACCAAGACCTAGAGTATTTTGTTGTGTAATTTTGAACTGAAATACCCAGCAGTTTGGGCAGCTTTGGTGAGACCAGAAGAGCTTGTTAACCGTTAGGTTTAGGAGTTGTCTTTGTTCCAGGGACCTTTTGCTTGCTTTTGTGAGCCCTTGTAGGTGCTGTGCTGGCTCTGGTGCGCACATCCCAGGTACACACATCTTCCTGTGTGCTGGTCTCTGAGCTCAGGCCTAATCTTCACTGATCTGTCCCCAAGCAAAGGAATTGGGACTATGAAGTAAAACACCACCAGCCTGAGAGCGGATGAAGGAGGGCTGTGGAGCCTCCATGCCTCAGACAAGAGCTGTCCTTCTGCTCCTTCCACCTCCCAAACTGTCTTACACTGATGGGCGTAGTGGGACTCAGCTACACCCCGGAAGAAGGGTATTTTACATTGTCTGTCTTTAGGGATTGGGGTTTCATAGATGTCTCCTACAGCCCTGGCTGCCTCAGGTTTCCTACATGGCTGAAGATGACCTAGGACTCTTTTATATAAATAAATATCAGTTCACTGTCACTGTCTTCAGACATACCAGAAGAGGACATCGGATCCCATTCCAGATGGTTGTGAGCCACCATGTGGTAGCTGGGAATTGAACTCAGGACCTCTGAAAGAGCAGTCAGTGTTCGTAACCACTGCACCATCACTGCAGTTCCGACCCTGGACGACTTCTCCTCCTCCTCCTCCTCCTCTTCCTCCTCCACCCCAGTGCTGGGGTTATAGGCCTGCACCACCACACCCAGTCTCACATTTTCTTTTGAATGTCATCCGCACGTCCCAGCACCTCCAGTTCATTCTGCAAAGCTGCATGAACTGTAAGAAGTAAACTGGTGGTGTGGTTACTGTTCTAATATTTAACATCAAACCTGGGCAGTTTTCACCTGACCCAACCCAGTCTGACCCTGCCGAGACCCTTCCCGGCTCCACACATTTGGCTGGCAGCACTCTTCCATTGTCTGGCTATGGTCAGAGGCAACACCCACAGTGACAGGGCAGGCCGTCTGTGTTTGCAGTGCTACCTGGGCACAGGAGGTTGGTTACATACTCAAGTGGCTGCTGCATGTGTGCTGTCCTCAACCTGGGGCTGGGCGGGCCAGAGCTGCTGGATCCTGCGCTATGTGCAGCAGCCTCCCTCACTGGCATGGTGGGTTTGCAGGGGCTGGGAGGGGCATGGCCCTCCCATGCATTATCTGGACAGGGTCTGAGGATAAGAGCTCCTACAGATGCAGAGCAGGGGCCCTTGCTGCATTCCATCTCTTCTTGCCTCTTGTTTTGTCTAGACCAATAAATAGATTCCAGCCTGAGGTAAGAAAGTCCAGGCCAGGTGGCTTGCAGTGGGCCAGCTCTTCCCTAGCGCCCTCCCAGCACAGCCTGGAGTGAAGCCGATGGCCCATTCACAACTTTCAATGTTCTGCTGCTGTAACCGGCATGTTCCTAAGACCTGAGCAGCAGGCTCTGATGTGACTGAGTGCACACAGCCCAGGAGTGAGTGAGTGCCCTTGGCTCTCAGGGTGCTCAGGCTCTGTGCTAGCCAGTGTGGGTAGCTCCTCCTCCCGCTACCCATCCTAGCTGCAGGAATCGCCACCAGGGCCTGGTCTCCTTTTCTGCACCTGCAGCGCCTATCTACTGGCCAAACTAAATCTTGGGGTGCTGCACAAGAAAGCAGGTGCACCCCAGGTAAAGATGCCTTTCTAAAAGTGCCACTAGACTGCCCTTGGAGGACTACCTGGCTCTGAGGGCCCGCTCTGACCCTGTCCTCAGCTACATTGCCTGAGCCACACCCTCTCCCAAAGGCTTTGATAGTCTCCAGTAAACACCTTCTAGCAGCTGTTGAGGCAAAATCTCAATCCAGGCACAGTACAATGCTCTGAGAATTAGCTAGGTGAACAGGGAGTGTGTTAAAGCCTGGCTCCCAGCCCTTGGAAAGGATGCTGGCTGACAAGGGTGAGCTCCAGGGCTCTCTGCACTGCCCTGTGTCTTGCTGGAATAATGGAAACTGCTTTGTTCACAGGGCTTGTTGTCATCCCCAAACCAGGCCACTTCTCCAGGTGGGACTGTAGTGTAGCAGGTGCACTGCTGCTCCCAGGCTCCCCGGACACGCGTGGACCGAGGGAGTGACAGACGACAACGGAGCCATGAGCTGCGCTGGAGCCACAGGCAGGCGGCAGGCAGCAGCGGCCTGCAGGGCAGTGTGGAGCTGCTAAACCCAAAGAGTTGTTTCCATTTTTAAGTCAGTCTGTTGGGGCTGCAGTAAAAACTGAGAAATGGAGTTTTCTTGCTTTTTACTCTAAAATTCAATGTAACTAAATCCATATATATATATATATATATATATATATATATATATATATATATATATGTGTATATATACATATATATATATATACACACACATATATATACATAGTGTAAAGTAAAATGTCTCTTGAACAGAAACCTTAAATCGAGCTGTTCTAAATAGCACTTGGCTCTGGTTTTGCACTGATGTGTGTTATGCGTTAGGTGGTCATTAGACAGCCTGGGATGCACTCATGGAGACAGCTGTCACCTCCGACTTAAACACGTGCTGCAGACAGACAGATGCTGCAATCATAGACTTAAAACATTGTTTGCACTTAAATAGTTTAATGCTAATAGAAATGACTTTGACTATGGGGGTAACGGGCTCCCAGCCTCACAATACAAGAGGAGATGCCCTTTTTATCTGTTAACATTTATTTTAGTACTGTTGTTTCCGATGCAATCAAGTCTGTATTATATGTGTAAATAATGTAATTCTGAAATGGGGGAAAATAGTCACTCCCACTAGTAATTTTCATCATTTAAGAGTGATATTTCTAATTCACAAAAACATTAATATTAAAATTATCTTGAATATACTATTTGTTTATCCTTTTTTAAACTTAAATTGTATAGATCTTTTTGTTTTGGCCTCATTTCTTGGTTGGTATTGAAGTACTTCATTTTTTTGTGTATCACATTCCCTGACCCTCCTGTCAGTCTGACTGTTAAAAACACGTCTCGTTGGAGAAGTCTTGGCTCTGGGCCAAGTGCACACACTATGGGGCTGCCCAGGCGTGGGGACTTCGGTGTAGGCACATGACCTTTTCTCATGGCTTGGAGTCCCCCTGCTGTCCTTGAAAGCTGAAACCACATACTGTGCGTTTCCACAGCCTCTGCCCTCTGCCGCTGCACAGAACCAACCGAGTTAGCTCAGACATCAGTCACATGGGGCTTCCGGAGGGTTGGCATCTGCTGGCATGTGCCTGCCTGCTCTGGTTGAATTCCTTGCTCACCTGGAGCTGCTGCCGGTGGGTTTCCAAGCGGGAGGGTCTTCCACAGCTTTTAAAGAATCATACACAGCTGGGCTCTTGTAGGCTTTATGTGGGAGAGAGTAAGCCACAAGGTATCAAAACATTTCTCCAAATGAGCCCATTAAACTGGGGCCGTGGAAGGAAGGAGTGTGGGCTCTTGCTAGGCCAGATGAATTTGTAGCAGCTCTGGCTGCCACACGATGATGCTACTGCACAGTTCACAAAGCAAAGCCCAAGTTTGTCTTCATTCACAGTAGGTTCCTGGCTCCCAGGCTGGGAAGCCGCTTCCTTCTGCTGCTGCCTGCAAGGCCCCAGCCCTGCCTCTATCCTGGGAAGGTGCAGCATAGGACGCCGAGACTCACTCTCTTCTTTCCTGTTTGTTCTCTTGTGTTCTGTTTTGACAGGCCTTGGCTAGCCTGGAACTCACAGTGTAGCTTAGATTACTTCAAAAAGAAAGCAGTCATGTTCCCTCGCCATCCAAGTCTCAGTGCATGGATTTCAGGCATACACCACCGTGCCTCGTTCAAGACGCAGTATGTGCATAGGGAGTTAGAACACTCGAGGGAGCTCTTTCCTCCTACCATGCGGGTTCTGGTGATCAAGGTAGGTCATGAGGGTCAGTGGCATTGAGCCTGCTCACTATGCAAGTAGTACAATTTATAAATCACATGCTCAGATCATATTAGAGGAAAGTGTTGGCACATTTTACAGTTTGGTGTTCCTGTCATCTTGGAACACTGATCACACAGAGAAACTCAGCCCTTTTGAGTCCAAAACACCCACAAGAAAGTGATTAGGAACTGCCCTCGAAACCCAAGCCTGCAGCACAGAGCCTGGTGACCTCCCAGAGTGGCTCTCTCCTAGATGCCCCCATCTATAGGAAGTGACAGGAGGACACCAGGTGTCACAGGTCTGCATTTGACCAGATGTGTCCCAGTTTACCTTAGATGACTGTAACAATCTTCTGACTCTGTTTCTAAGATTAGTCCCTAGCCCAAAGGTCTAAGATGTCTTCCACATGGTTCTATAGCTGCCCTAACACCAGGGACACCCAGCATACAGCAGGTCCTGGAGCCATAGGAAGTGACAGCAGCTCACTTACCTGGTACTGTAAGAGATGACAGATGCCACTCTGAAGTCTGAGGTAGAGGGAACGCTGCACCCTAGTGTCTATAGTCACGTTAGATACAAGTCAGAGAATGGGGAGACTTGTTGGCCTTTCCATTCAGAATGCTATAGTGACGATTTACAGAAGTTGCTGTGCTGGGCAGGTGTGCTAGACGCACAGGAGGCTGAGAAAGCCAAGAGGTTTGGTTTCCTCTCAGATCCTTGCAGCAGCCTTTCCAGGGGCAGGTACCCTAACCTGAGCAGGTACCCCAGGCTCAGTCCAGCTTGCCAACCACGCAGGTCCTCCTTTGGGCCGTTCTGTCAGGCCTACTCTGCTGGCTCTCATCGTTGGGCCCTTTCTGTGCTGGCCTGCCTGTGAGCCTGGTTAATGCTACTGGACTGAGACTCCTAAACCAACAGCAAAGGCAGGACAGCCCTTCTCTGCAGACACTCTCCTCCATGCCAGGGTACACGAGACTGTCACATAAATGCAGAAGAGACCCACCAGGCCCTGGCTCTGCCCATCCTAAGCCTCATCTCCAGTCTCAAGCCTGCCTGTGCTGGACACCCATACCCACTATGTTCCATGCCCATACTGCCCTCTGCTGTCCCACATTGTCCTGTGGTGTCACTGCCCCAACCCACCCACCTGCCTGGTGGCCTGAAGCTTGGATCATTAGAGTCCTTAAGGAAGGGGATCAGACTGAGACGCAATACTTCCCTGTTTAGTTTTGCTTTTTAAATGGTGTACATTTGAAAAGATAGAAAAGAAAAAAAGCATACTAAATCCCTTTGTCCCCAGGGCTGAGCAGAGGCTAGGCTACTGCTAAGACTGCTTACCCAGAGTGCATGGGGCCCCAGATTCCACATGGCAAAAGCAAAAACAAGCCCTAAGGAGCTTAGGGGGATCTTGTGCTCAAGTCCAGCTGTCTGATGGCTGCTTTTGCCCTGAGTCCACTCAGTGCTGTTTTTATAGTGGTTCCATCCCTTCCCTGTAGTAAAACAGGCAGGGAGGAGGGGGAGAACACACACTGTGTGCTAGTGTGCACCCATGTGCATGTGCAGGAGCCCGAGAGGACACCTAGTATGCCATTTACTGTTTTCTAAGTCATTGATTCCCACGGGATAACCTCACTGAACCTGGAGCTTGCTGGGTTTTGGTTCAGCACGCTTTAGGGGCCAGAAAGCCCCAGAGACCCTCCTGTCTTTCCCATTCTGTACTGTTCCTTTCTCCAGTAATGGGGTTATAGGGATGTTACACAGACTCCATGGAACCTGATTCAGGTCCTCTGATGCAGCAAGCATCTTACCTGCACACTATCTCTCTAGCCCAGTGTCTTTTTCCAGGGCACAAGGTGCCCCAACTTTCCTACTTGCTCCAAGCAACACTGGCAATCCAGTTAACTTGGTGGACATCTCTAAAGGAGCCTAGGCATTGACAGCCAAGACAATGTGGCGGCCACTTGAAGCTGGCACTCGGAGATCAGCCTGCCCATCTGCAGCTCAGGAAAGCAAACACAAAGATGTGGCTCAGAACACATCTAAGTGAAGAATGTTTGGATGAGACACTGTGACAGTGCCTTATTCAGTGGGATTCTGTCTCCAACAGCATTCCTAGGAGGTACCACAGCCACAACACCTACAATACCTACCAGTCCTGTCAGGAAAACACTGAGGTACAACATGCACAACTGCCTCTCAACTAAGCCTATGTCACTCATCACAGATTTTGGTCTAATTTTATTTCTCTTTTTGAAGCAGGGATACTCACTGTGTAGCCCAAGCCTCTTCCTCCTCTGCCTCCTGAGTGCTAGAATTACAGGCATGAGCTAGCTACCACGCCCCATCATATCTGTTCTTTCATAGAAAGTCACCTCAGATCCTTACATTAAGAAAATGAAACAAACCCTTGCATAAGGTGGTTTTACAAATATATTAAACCGAAACATTCAGTGCAGCCGCTCTGGAGCTGCAAACACGCGAGGCTCCAGCTTGTAGAGAGAGACAGGCTGCAAGGCAGCATGTCCTGGCCACCACGCAGTGCGAGGAGCACCAGCATGGGCAGCCTCTGGCCCATCCACTCTCAGCCGCAGAGGCCTACGCCTGCCATGGTGCCAGCCCTTGCTCTCCAAGAGGACGACTGGGTGGCGGGCTGTTCAGTATTCGCCCCCTTTCCTGTTGATCGTGGGCAGGTGATAGTGTTTCAGGTGAGGTTTGATGTCCTTCTGCGTGTCTGTCTGGTGAAGAAGAACCACAGACACTGAGTGGAGGCCAAGGCCAGGCCTGAGAGCAGCCCCACAGAGAAGCTAGAGACGTACTACCTTCTTGTTCACAGCAGCACACTTCAGGGGTCTCAGCACAGGGACTTTTCCATTTGCTCCAGTGCCCAGCACTGACCGCAGTGCAGGGCTGGAACATGATGACAGTTTGGTCATTCCTGACAGCCTCAGTTTGGGAAGCTCCATCAAGCTGGTCGGACCCTGTCGTCTGGCATGGCCCTCCTCTTGCCGCAGGGACTGTTTCTTGAAACAGAACACTGATCAGTTGCCCGTCATGAATCAGGTCAAGCAAAGGAAGCTCTTTTGCCTGATAAACTTGGGTGAGACTGTGGTGCACAGACACCCCTGAATGTGGTGGCAGCCTCCCCACAACCCACAAACAAAAGCAGACCTCCCATGAAGCCTCTTGTATTGTACAGACCCTACCAAGCACTGCCCTCAATGGAGCTTTACAGCCGAGCTCTGGCCAACTCGAAGTGTGGCGATGGGGGAGTGCAGGCTTAAGGCATGCCGCAGGGCTGTCAGCCATCGCCGCTCTAACTGGGCTTTCCAGCCCATTTACCCCAGCAGGCTTTTTGTTCAGCTTCAGGGTAAAAATGTTTTCTGCATTGTTTGTGTTTGAGATAAGGTCTTACTATGTAGCTGTAGCTGGCTTTAAACTGGCCATGTAGGCTGCTTCTGCCTCCTGAGTGCTGGGATTTAAGGCGTGTCCCATCATGCCCAATAGTTTCTGCATTTTTTAAGTATAGAAAAAAATTCCTCCACATTGCTAGCATGGGAAGAGAATGTGGAACACATACTTGGTGTGCAGCTCCCTGGAACAAGGCTCTGCCACCTTAGGTGCTCTCATCGAAGGTGTGGCGCATACCACAGCTAGGAGACAGGCCCACTTGGATATGACTGCACTTTGGGAGCAGGGCACCATAGAGGGGACCTGCAGACAAGTTTGAGGCAGAGGGTGGTATGGCTGAGAGGGCAGTCTGGAGGCCATCTGTGGTAACGGGAGCTGAGGGCAAGCCTGGAGCAGAGTGGGAGATAGTACTACACAAGTGCATCTGCCTCCTGCTCTGCATCCGACAGGGCAGGCAAAGCTCTGGCAGACACTGGTAGCAATGTGTCCACTGGGTTATAAAGGTGAAAGGAGCAAGGGACTAGTAGGTGGCTAAAAAAATACAGGCAGAGTTTTGGGTGCTAGCCTAAAGCTGTATGCTGGCAGAACTAAGCTAATGGGTACCACGTGTCAGGATGCAAGAGGATAGGTGAAGAGATGGTGACACTGCATGGTGGAGCTGTCATGTCATGACAGGAAGCATGCATAGTCCCCGCGGGCCATGCTGTGCTCACCAACTACGGCTCTCGGCTACTGTGGCTTCTCAGTACACCCGGACAGGCTCGTTCTCAAGATACAGGCAGGTGTGACCACAAAATGTCCCTGCACAGGGTCATCAGGTCAGGTATCATGAAAGGGTCCCCTCTCTGGGCTTGCTCACATGTAATGGCAGCCATGGGTCTATAGCTAGCAAGGCAAAAAAGGCCCTGGGTAATTAGATCCAGGCCCCATAGGGCAGTCAGAACATTCCTAAGTTGAGACCAATTAGCACCGTGTTCAGGCCTCAGCTGACAGGATACCCTCCGGGACAAGTGTGACAGCACTCTCCACAGCCTTGTGATGGCCTTCTCAGACACAAGTACCTGAAGGCTTCCAGTCGCCACCCAGCTCACTCATTTCTGCTCATACCTGTTTTCTGCCTTCCTGTGAGAATGACCAGTTGTGACTGGACGATTCTGGCACCATGGAGTACTTGGGACAGAAAGCTCTTCTGTGTTTGGCCAGGGTCTGTGTCTCAGCTGCCCTGCAGGGGAGGAAAAGAACATGGCCACCTCCACTAATGGCTCCAGAGCTGCTTCCTCCATCTACAATCTGCCAATTGAGTAGCCATTCGTGCTGCTTTCCACATGAGCTAGAAGCAGCTTTCTCTTCCCTTCCTGCAACTATCCCACATTGTCTGGGCTGGGAGCAGAGGAATCTGAACATGTACTATTTTATGTGTCTTCCTAGGACCAAACAGTTGGAGTCAGGAGTGTGTTGATGTGTGCAGTTGGGAAGCGCCTCCCACCGAGCACTTCAAAAAAGTAAAGCTAGGTGGTATGCGTGCCCCCTGACAATCTGTGTCCACTGGACATGTGCCAGGTTCTCTGGGGCGCTTACCTACTAGAGACTTGCCATTGACCCTTTATCCCTGGGCAGGAAGCTGCTCACTGCCTCATTTGGGAAGGTCATTAGCGGAGGTGGCCACATCACAGAGAAGGTCCCAAAGGCAATGATCACTGTCAGGACAGAGCATTCCCAGGCCACTTCCTTATCCCATGGGTCTCATAAACCCAGACTTCCCGCTCACCACCAGGCAATCTAGAAATCCTACCTCTGCACCTGGAAATAGGGGTGCTGAAGGGCTTGGTGAGCTGCGATTCGTTCGTCAGGGTCATAAGCCACCATTGCGTGCAGGAGGGAGAGGCATTGCGGGGACAAATTGGCTGTCAGTAGAGGTATTCCTGATCCCTTTTTAAAAGGAAAATCAAAACTCATAGCTCTCGACCTGCATTGAAAGCCCAATGATAATAAATGATCATGCCATTAAGAGTACTGGTGGTCATCCCCCTAACTCTAAGGGACCCACACTCAAGGAGGAGGTCACCTGGGTGTGGTTGTACACGCCTATAATCAATCACTTGTGAGATAGACAGTAAGAATCAGGGCCGCAAGCCAGCCTAGGCTACACAGAGGCTGAGGCAACGTAGGCTTTAAAAAGCGTGAAAGGGAGAAGAGAGCGTTCAATCCCTGACCTCCGAGAGAGCATCCTCCAATGCCCAGGTCTGACTCCGACCTAAAACACACTGCTCTGAGCCAGCAGGGAAGCTGGGCAAGGAGTGCACTTCTGCAGTTCCTGTTCAATTTTGGTGTACACTAACGCCTAGTGAGCAGGGATGTGCATGCAGTAAGTGTGCAAAGCCTTCCTTGCCTGTGAAAGCAGGACCCTCGCCTTCCTGTGGGACAAGAACTAAAGGTGGAGAGGAGAAAACAAGGCAGTGGCTTCTCTGCTGACCTACACCAGAGGCTTCTGGGAGATCTCTCCCACCAAGTCCCCCATTCCCTGCAGGCCTCTGCTTCATCTACCATCAAGACTACAATAGGGCCGCAAGGGCTGGACATCACTGTCACCCTGACTGCTGACCAGCAGCCCAGGAAGTCATCACAGACAGCCTTTCTGACCCAAGCCACAGTTCTGACCCAAGCAGACCGAAGTCCCACATAAATACTCTGAGGACAAAACCCAACAGCAGGCCTTCCGAGAGGCTATGGGAGCTTTGGTGGCTCAGGATGAGGGCACCTCTCTCAGTCCCCCACAAAGAGATAGTTGGCTCCCCTTTCACAGAAGCCCAAGTGGGTGAGCAGCCCAGAAAATGCCATGGGGGGTCATGGGAATCATAGAAACAGTTTCTCCATCCTAGCCCTGGCCCTGCTGTAGAAAGGCTGGGCCCAAGACAGTGAGTGTACCCCGGCCTCCCAGGACACATGACACTCACTGTTTGAACTTTGTGAGGGTCTTCTGACAGGGTGTGCCGATAACATCATGGATTTTTGAGATCTGGTCCAGTTCATTCACGCCAGGAAAGAGGGGCTGCAGGCTGCCAGGGCACAGGAGTGAATGCTGCAGTGAGGCCAGGAGGGCTGCCTTCCAAGCAGGCCTCCCCCACGGGCTCAGTTCATAGAAATACAGCTGATACACGCAGCAGCAGGCCTCTGGCCTGAGACTGCTGTTGGTCTTTATTTGGCCTGGAGTTTCCCTGTGGCCCCGAGTATTTCTTTTCTTTCTTTTTTATTTTTTTATTTATTTTATTTTTTTATTTTTTATTTTTGGTTTTACGAGACAGGGTTTCTCTGTATAGCCCTGGCTGTCCTGGAGCTCACTTTGTAGACCAGGCTGGCCTCGAACTCAGAAATCCGCCTGCCTCTGCCTCCCGAGTGCTGGGATTAAAGGCATGCGCCACCACGCCCGGCTCTTTTCTTTCTTTTTTAAAAGACAGTTTTAAACTTAAATGTTATATTATTTTTTAAACTATGTATGGGTAATTATGTATACCTGTGCCTGCCAGGTGCTCAGGGGAGCCCTGAAGAGGACATCAAACCCCTTGGCATTAGAATTGTGGATGGCTGTGAGCCATCATGTGGGTGCTGGAAACTGAACACAGACAGGTCCTTTGGGAGAGCAGCCAGTGCTCTTAACCTCTGAGCCATCTCTCCAGCCCCCTAAGTATTTCTTAGGAGACAGTCAATAGACTGTTCCCGGACAGTCAGAGCTACACAGACAGACAGACCCCTGTCTTGGAAACAAAAATTAGACCTATATGAATAACCCAATCTATGTTCTGGGCCACAATAAAAACTTTTACTTCAGCTCTGACTGTAGGACTCCTCTTTAGCTTCATGACCAAAGGGGATGCTATAAGAGAAAGAACAGCCCTACAGACGGGAGATGACACTGCAGAGCACAGGTTTCCTAGCGGCTCGCTCACTTGCCTGAGGCTGGCTGGCCCTGTGCTCAGACAACATTGGCTGCTATGCTCTTTATAGCCTTACCGTCTCCTATACGTCCTTTAATATCCTCCCAAACTAATACATGAATCTCAGCACCTGATAGAATTGTCTGCTGTCATTTTATAGCCTCAGTAAAGTCACCATTGGCAAAGAAGGCCTGAAGTGTGTGGCCATACCATGGTTCCACAGCAGTCATTAGGGCAGGTGGGAATAGGTGACCCGAGTCCCCACCTGTGCTGTTACTTCCATTGAAGATCCATCGTGAGCAATGGCTGTCATCTCCTCCCCTCCCCTGCTTAAGGGGGACAGCACTACCTCTGAGTGCAACAAACCCTCAGGCTATTCTCAGCCACTGTTCTTCCAGGAATGATAACAAGAGGTCAAAGGAAGAATGGGCTGGGGCTTTCTAGAAAAGTCCAATGAGGCCAGAGGAGCCTCTTGCTCTCACTGTGGCAGGCCCTTGCTCTCACTTCCCCATGGTGTGATCAAGCCCCACCCTGCCATGGGACCTGCTGATGCAGCCGCTGCCCAGGTGATGGAAGTAAGGGCGAGCACTTGGCAGGAAGTGAGCTGAGATCCTAGTCAGCTGCCTGCTGACGGAAAGCCAGGCAGTAGAAACCAAACCGAAGCCAGAATGACCATAGCCTTGGAGCTTAAAGGAAGGATCTGCCAAGTGCCTTGCCCAGCCTCACCATGTGACCTGCCCACATCATCCTGCGAAGAACATCAGGCTTCGGTGCTGGCCCAGCTCTACCTGGCAATCTCGTAGAACACGCAGCCAGCGCTCCACAGGTCCATCTTGTATGTGTAGAACCCGTCGGTGAGGAGACACTCTGGGGCCCGGTACCACCGGGTAGAGATGTATTCTGTATAGGGCTGCTTGGAATAGACACTCCGGCATGACCCGAAGTCCCCTAGTTTCAGGACATCCTGCTGCAAAGGAGAGAGAGGAGGGTTTGGCCCTGTCTCAGTCTGGAGCCACTGCCACACAGATCATTTCAAATGTACAAACTATGGGGAAGTCCCAGCAGCTGAGCAACTCAGAGTAAACGATGTGTAGGCTTGGTGAGCAC
Organism: Mus caroli; assembly: GCF_978045245.1. Lineage (NCBI taxonomy): Eukaryota > Metazoa > Chordata > Mammalia > Rodentia > Muridae > Mus > Mus caroli. The sequence continues at coordinate 108,839,800 of NW_028227269.1, forward strand.
TTCAGTGTCTCTAGTAGAAGAAAAGAAAACATTTACAAACTTCCCTGGGTTTGGAAGGTGGCTTAGTGCAGCACCAATCACAGACGGCCTCCTGTGGCAGCACCCAAAGCCATCTGTTTCTAGGTGGTTCAGTTCTAGCCTCAGTGCACACAGGCTTCCTATAGCCTTGTGGCTCAAGGGGACTCTTCTAAGTCAAAGAGAGAATCCATACGTGAACACTTTAAGCTTGGGTAGCACGGGAGACTCCAGAAAAGACCTCAAGTTTAAGAAATCTCAAAGTTGGAGCCCTCTAAACTCTTCTTCTCCCACATTGACAATCAGCAAGGAGAATGGCTATTGGCAGGGAGTAGCTGTCTGTGTGCTCAGAAGGACCGACTCCTTATACTGCATCCTTCAGGAGAGAAGTCAATAGTGTTGACAGCATTTGCTAAAGCGAGCCTTCTTTAACAACCATGGAGAATGAAGCCTGATATTCCAGGCCAGGGCACAAAGTCTGCCTCGCATGAACGGGGCCCTGGGTTCTACTCCAACCCACAAAACTCAGACCCTGGGCTGGAGAGATGGCTCAGCAAGTTAAGAGCACTGACTGCTCTTCCAGAGGTCCTGAGTTCAATTGCCAGCAACCACATGGTGGATTACAACCATCTGTAATGGGATCTGATGCCCTCTTCTGGTGTGTGTCTGAAGACAGCTACAGTGTACTCACATATATAAAATAAATAATAAAATAAATCTAAAACAAAAAACAAAAACAAAAAAAACAACTCCCACCCAAACCATATTCCCAGCTATCTGGACAGAAGATGTGTGCAGTGAGTCACTGTTATCCTCTGAGTCTGGAGAGATGGCTCAGTGTGTAAGAGTGTATGTTGCTCTGGCCAAGGACTCAGGTTCAGTTCCCAGCACCCACACAGCAGCTCACAGCCCTAACTCCAGCTCCAAGGCTCTCACAAGTCTACCCTCTTCTATGGGCACCACTACCTGCACTCAGACAAACATATATTTAATTAAAACATTTTAATTAAAACATTAAACATTTCTAGAAAAAATAAAACATTTAAAACTTTATAGTCTACCTTAATTTGGATATCAGAATAAAACTTTTCGATACAGACATTTTACCTTTACTAGGATATTCTCCGGCTTTACGTCTCTGTGAAAGATCCCGTTTCTGCATTAAAGACAGAACGAAGAGAATGACTCGCACCTGCACCTGCACATCGAGAGTCTCCGCCTCGAGCCACGCCCCTGCATGCCGGCTGGGGAGCCGCCCCCGCCCCATACCTGTGCATGTGGTCCAGCGATTTGCACAGCTGATACATGTAGAGCATGATCTTTTTCTCTGATAATGGGTGTCTTCTCCCTGTGCCATCAAGAAAATGGGCAGTAAGTTTATCAATGCCACACACACACACACACACACACACACACCTTTATAAACCAAACACAAGGCCTTCGACTTTAACAGTGTGTGAAAGCTGACTGCGGCTGCGGTAGCCACACACTCCTGTGAACCCAGCATTCAGGAGAAGCCAGAGGATCAGGAAGAGCTCCGTGCTAGCCTGAGTCACACAGGCCTTAGCTCAGAAAAGACTCCTTCCTCTCTCAAAACAAAATTAACTACGTGACAACTTAGGTTCCCCAGTGAAAAATAACCTGAAGTACTTTTAGGAAATACGGTGTAAACACGCCATTTAAAATGTAAACCTCTATTTAGTTAGTTAGGGGAGGGCACAGGCATTGCACAGTCTGAGGACAGCTTGCTGGAGCCGGCTCTCTCCCACCATCACTGGGGTCCCAGGACTTGGATTCAGGTTGTTGGGTTTGGTGCTAAGTACCTTTACCTGCTGAGCCATCTCACCAGCCCACCATTTAAAATCTTATACACTGGCACAGTTTCAGCTAATGCCACACAAATCATACATTTTTACTCTAGTGAGAATACTACTGAGTGCCTGTCAGGGTACCACAGTCTGACCAGAGCCTTCCAGGACACTCCTCTAAGATCTGTGTTGCTCCTGAAATCATGAGGACTCACTTGAAACCCTCCAACATCCCCAGGCTTCGTGTCTCCATGGAGTCAGTATATATTTGAGATGAGATGTCTCTGTTGCCCAGGCTAATCTCTCGCGTCTATGTTTTTGTGCACATGACCTGTGCATATGAGTGGACACTGGATACCGTAGAGTTGGAGTTACAGGCAGTTGTGAGCTGCCCAATGTGGGAGCTGAGAACTGAACTAGGGTCCTCTGGAAGAGCGGCACAAGCTCTTAACCCCGGAGACTCTCCAGTGCAAATCCGCACTGCACGCACTCGACTGCCAGCATCACCGACTACTGTTTTTCAAAGGTGTCAGAAATTTTCTTGATTTCAGTTTGAAAGGTGAATGTTTTTACACGAAGTTTCAATTCTTTAAAGCTACCATGGCTCATTCACTCTCTCCCTACTTGACACTGTTAGTTCAAAGTGTGTAACCATTTTTAGTAAATACATTTATTCTTTTTCTTTGAACTGCTAACCAAGGATAGTTATGTAAGTAGAAAATAGTTAGCAGGTTGGTGGTGGTGCACACCTTTAGACCCAGTGCTCTGGAGGCAGAGGCAGGAAGATCTCTGAGTTCAAGGCCAGCCTGGTCTACAGAGCAAGTTCCAGGACAGCCTGGGCTATACAGGAAAAGCCTTTTTTAGAAAGCAGAAAATAAAAAACAAACAAAAAAAAAAGGAAAAGAAAGAAAATAGTTACAGTCAATATCAGGCCTGCAACCCAGCACTCATGAGGTAGAGGCACAAAATCAGATTCCAGGGCTAGCCTGGGCTACACAGTAAATTGAGGAGAGCCTAAGCTAAATAAAACCCTGTCTCAAAAACAACAATTCCTAACAAACAAATCAGAAAATAATTTAAGTCAGCAGAAGATGGTAGTTGTAACTGCAGAGCTCAGGAGGTAGAGACAAGATTGCCACAAGTTCAAGGCCAGCCTACACTATACAATTAGTCCCAAGCCAGCCTGAGCTACATAGCAGCGCTGTCTCAAAACAAGAACAGAAAATAACTTAGTTTTAAGATCTCTTAAGTACAATTAACTCTTCATTCAATACCGTAAGCTTTTATTATAGTGTTTCACATGAATTCCTAGAATTACAAACCAATCAGGGCTGGAGAGATGGCTCAGCAGTTGAGAGCACTTCCTGCTCTTGCACAACACTGGGCAGTTGTTCCAGGGGACTCAACACCCTCTTCTGGGCTCTGCAGGCCAAATACATTCATTCAGGCACACACACATACACATAAAATACATTTTAGAATATAAAGGGGAATGACAGCTAGCTTAGTGGTTAAAGGCACTGCTGCTCTTGCAGAGGACCAGGGCTTGGTCGGAACCCACATGGTTGTTCACAGCTATCCCTAACTCCAGCTCCAGGTGCTCTGCCACCTCTGCCTCCCATTTGCATCAGGCTCCCGTGTATATACAGATATACAAGCAGGCAAAACACTCTTACAAAACATTAATTTAAAAAGTTAATTAAAACTAAGATTTTCTTAGCTTTCCCAGGCCTGAGGGATTTGATAACCTACTATGTGTGGAGACAGTGATGCAGCTCAGCGGTGCATCAATTCCCAGCGTGCTTGACCCTCAGTTCACTAAAACTAGTACTTACACACACACACACACACACACACACACACACACACAGAGCTAGGCACAACAGTGTCTTTATGTCTTTTAACTGTAGCACTGGGAGGCCAGGGCAAGAGGATCCCCATTAGTGTGCCACGGGCTCAAACTACAAAATCAGACCCATGGCTGGAGAGATGGCTCAGTGGTTAAGAGCACTGTCTGTTCTTCCAAAGAGCCTGAGTTCAAATCCCAGCAACCACATGGTGGCTCACGACCATCCATAATGAGATCTGATGCCCTCTTCTGGAGTGTCTGAAGACAGCTACAGTGTACTTACATATAACAATAAATAAATCTTTTTTAAAAAAAGAATCAGAACCTGTTGTCAAAAGGTCTATTTTTTTCCTCTATATAAAAAATGGAGGGGCTGGTGAGATAGCTCAGTGGGTAAGAGCACCCGACTGCTCTTCCGAAGGTCCGGAGTTCAAATCCCAGCAACCACCTGGTGGCTCACAACCATCTGTAACAAGATCTGACGCCCTCTTCTGGAGTGTCTGAAGACAGCTACAGTGTACTTACATATAATAAATAAATAAAAATCTTTAAAAAAAAAATGGAGACCCAAGTATAATGACACAAATGCATAGCCCCAGCTGGGGAGGGCTGAGGCAGCAAGACTCCATGTTTCAGAATGGCCTGAGCAAGTACCTTCCATCTCCCTCACAGTGGCTGGCGTTGGGCTCTCCTCAGGTTTGCCTGGGACCACGAATTGGTCCTGACCTCCCTCCCCTCACAATCCCCTCCATCCTTTGCATCTCTAGAGTCCTTGGTTCACCCCTGCCTTCACACTGTTCCAGTGACGGGAGTGCTCTCCACCATCATGTCCATATAGCCAGACCTTTTACTGGTGTCTGTGGGTTTTTTGTTTGTTTTGGGGTATTTTTGAGACAGAGTCCCTCTGTGTTCTACCCCTGGCTGGCCTAGAACTCAATGTGTAGGCCAGGCTTCTACCTCCCATGTGTTTGGATTAAAGGCTTAAGCCACTACATCTGGTCAATTCCTTTTTTTTTTTAATTCACATTTATTTATTGTGTATGAGTGTGTGTGTGTGTGTGTGTGTGTGTGTGTGTGTGAGAGTGAGAGAGAGAGAGAGAGAGAGAGAGAGAGAGAGAGAGAGCACATATGCCACAAGTATGTGTGGAGGTCAGAGGACAACTTGAAAAGCTCCCACACAGGTTTGGTAACAAGCACCTTTAGCTGTTCAGCCATCTCCCCAGGCCCGGCCCACATCCAGATCCTGGCATTATCATCTCACCTGACCTCAGGTGTGAACTGGTCGGAAAGTCTCTGCTATGCACCATAACATCTGGTGGTCTGTTAGGAAGTGGATGCTAAGGCCCACACTCAGGTCTAGTAAGTCCTAAGCACGGCACAGGGTCCAGGAATCGGATTTCTTAGCTTCCCTGGGCCCCTGCATGAGTTCTGATCAGCTACCACCCCTCTTCGCTTCCTTGGTCTCCTTCACCCAAGCCCAGGTGACTCTGTCTGTCCCTAGGAGGGTGTCCTCATGAGAGCTAGGTACCAGGAGAGCAGTGGGAAAGCATCCTCTCGACAGTGAGTGTCCACACCCTGGAGAAGGAATGAGCTCGCTACCGCCATCCCCAACAGATCCCAGTCCCCCAGGCCCAGCGCATGTCTGCCTCCTACCAGTTTCTTCTTTTCAAACAGTCTAGAACAAACAGAAAGAAAAGAAGAGCACTTAGTAAGCACTGGAGGACCCGCTGGCTGCTGGGTGAGCGGCAAACGGTAAAGCTACTTCCCTCACCTGAATAACTGGAGTCTTCAGCAAGTAAATGCTCAGTGAGCACAGTTACAGGGAGTCAGGGGAGTCACAGGGAAGCTCACTAATGTAAGCCGTCAGGTCAGCAAGCGGTGACGGACCACGCTGTGAGTCAGGGCCCATCCAGCCCTGTCTTCCAGCAAAAGTCTGGCTTTCTGGTCGCATGCTGGTCTCAGCATAGCACAGCCAAGTGGTCCTCCATATTGGAGGCCCAAAGGTCATGCCCACTTCATGTGTGTATACAGGCATGCCTCTGTGTGATCCAAGGAACACGTGTCTCTTACAAAAGGATCTGAAGGAAAAGCAGAGAGCCATGAGACTAGAGCCAGTGACCAGAGGGGAGAGGAACCTGAATGATCTTGGGCAGCTCTCGCCTATCAGCCATGGCAAACTCAAGGACAGACTCCTTCCAGTTCTGCGCTTTGAAAGTCCATTGTCTTAGGCAACTGAAAATGGAAAGGTTTCATTTTTGTTTGAAATTCATTTCTTCACCTCTCAGACAGGGCCTGCTTCCTGGATAGAGATGCAAGATAGAAGTGAATTCTGGGATGCTGACTGCTCACCAACTCTAACACACTGTGAACTGGGTGACAGGGCTGGAGATGGAGATGTGAGTGGGTGGGCACGGCTCTCCACACTTTACACCAGAGACAGACACTCCAAGCTCCCCACGAGGGCATCAGAAGCACACAGATGAGCACATGCCACCGTATCATAACTGAGGAGAGCTGAGCCACACTCTCCAGGACTCCTAACCAACAGGAGGGCTACAAACTCCCAACTGCTGAAGTTCTGAGGATACACAGCTGCAACTGCTGGACTCTGACACAAAAACCAAACCTCAGGCCCAGGGGACACTGCAGGAGGGGTGGGGGTGGGGGTTGGGGTTGGGGTGGGGAGGAGCCAGAGGGTGTGGTAAAGTGCCTGGAGTGCTGTCTTCCAGGCCTGACATGCGCTGCACTGCTGAACCTGCAGCAGCTGTGGCTGCCTACACAAGCTTCCATAGGCTAGCCCATCCACATTCTGTAACAGAGGGAAATGGACCACATGGGGCCCCACCCCTCCCTCAGGACCTACACACAGTTTCTGGAGACATTTTCTTCAGTGGCAGATCTTCTGGTCAGGACCCATGCTCCCTCAGACAGCCCCTCGGCCGCCCTGCTCTGACGAGCAACCCTAAGCTCACCCTAAGATCACTTAGTCTCACACACAGAAAGAAACCAGCTCACCCATGATACACACATGTGCATGCAAGCAGACACTTACACACATAAGGCAAAACCAAATATTGTCTTAAAAGATGTGAAAGAGGAAGAGGGCTAGTTGGGAATAGGAATGGGATTAGCAGGAGAGGGACAAAGATGGCAGAGAGGGCAGATAAGATCAAAACATATCATAGACATGGGGGAAAATGCCAGATGAAACCCATCATTATGTATCATTTAATACAGGTCCATAAAAACCACAAAACCCCTAGTAGGATGGTGTCATCGTTTCAGAAAGACACACTCCAGTGACAAGTGTTGTCTCACACACATGCTGAACAGCAGAACCTGACAGTCAGGGAAACAAAGATGTCAGTCATTCTGAGTCGGTCATTCAGAAGGACACTCCTCGGAATGCTGCATAACAGACACAGCCAGCGAGCTGGAGAGTGGTGCAGTGGTTAACTTAGACAGCACTCTTGCAGAGGACCAGAGTTCAATTCCCAGCATGCAGGTCAGGTGCTCCCAACAATCCCAAACTTCAGTTCCACTCCAGGGGATCAGATGCCCTCTTCTGACCAACGTGCATACACATGGCTCATGTGTACACACACACACACACACACACAGAGAGAGAGAGAGAGAGAGAGAGAGAGAGAAGAAAAAATAATTCAAAATGCAAAGTAGCTGTGTTGTGTATGTGTGTGTGTGTGTGTGGGGTGATACAAGGTTTCTCTGTGTAGCCTTGGCTGTCCTAGAACTTGCTCTGTAGACCAGGTTGGCCTCAAGCTCCCAGAGATCTACCTGCCTCTGCCTTCTGAGTGCTGGGATCAAAGGTGTGAACCACCACTACCCAGCACAAAAGAAGTGTTCAATAAAAAACCTAGCCAACAGTTTTCCTTCATACATGTGTACAGGGAAACTGAAGGATCCTCTTAATAAAGGTAGGATTAAACATGCTAAATACTGGATCTGAACTGGCGCTATCATCAGGGCCACCTGATGAAGTGTCACTCACTTGGTACAGCGGCTTGTGCACTACAGCTCTGCTTCATGCTGGTGAGTCACAGACCTATGATGCCTTTATCTGACTCTGCCACAGGTCCAGGGAAGCCTAGAGTCTCCAGTTCCCATCAGCCCTGCCTTCCCTGGCACCTGCTGGACACCCCTTCTTCTAGCTATTTCTGTAATAGACTACATGCATCCTGAATGTCAAAAACCACACCTACGATGCCGAGTCTCCACCTTCTCAGATTCGTGCCCACCCCAGACCTCACACATGGTACATGTGAGCGGCTACTCACCAAAGCCAGCATGATGTGGCCCTCAGCTCCGTGGTTGTTCTTTAGTGTGTGACAGGGCTACTGTGTGCTCTCCTGGGCAGAGGAAGCAGCTATTCAAGTCATGTGACCTCTATCTGAAGCGAAAGCTTTAGTGACTGAGAGCTCTTAGGAAGTCTGCACCATCATCATGAGAAGCAATAGTCTGGAGAGAGGCACTCACGGAAGCCCTGGTCACGCCAGGGGTACAACGAAGGATACACAGACCTGAGTGACCACTGTGCAGCTCTGGCCTCTCTGAAGAGCTTTACCCTGGATTACCACCTCTCCTTCAGTCCTTGCTTAGCCCATCTGTGGAGAGGACATGGACAGGGCCAGTGCCTGGACATGCTTGGGGACTCGGACTCTGGAGCTGGGCTTAGCTCCAAGGACTTCTACCACTTAAGGTGGATAGCCTTGGGCAAGTTGCTTCTTTTTCTGGACTTTGATTTCCTCATTCTTTTTTTTTTTAAATTTATTTATTATATGTAAGTACACTGTAGCTGTCTTCAGTCACTCCAGAAGAGGGCATCAGACTTTGTTACGGATGGTTGTGAGCCACCATGTGGTTGCTGGGATTTGAACTTGGGACCTTTGGAAGAGCAGTCGGCACTCTTAACCACAGAGCCATCTCACCAGCCCCGATTTCCTCATTCTTAAAGTGAGATATGAACATCAGGCCTTGGAGTGGGGGACTCTGGGTAGATTAATACATTTCTATAAATATTAAGAACAGCACCTGGGTCATGCTATGTATTCCAGTAATAAATGCCTTATACATGCTGCCAGCTGTTCTATCCTGACTCTAACATCTGGAGTGCCAGCTATAGCTGACAACAACTTAGATTCAGTGCAGACAAAAGAGCCCTGGGCCTGTGAAAAACACTCAACATTCAAGTTAAAGCCACAACCCCCTATTAGGCATTTACAGAAAAGGGCTTCTCACTGTAAATCCGTATCCCTCAGAGTTCAGAAGCAACTTGCCAGGACAAAAAAAGTGTGTGGCACAGGCCTTTAATCCCAGCAGCTAGTGCTCGGGAGGCAGAGGCAGGAGGATCTCTGTGAATTCGAGACCAGCCTGGTCTACAGAGCCAGTTCCAGGACAGCCAGGGCTATACAGAGAAACCCTGTCTTGAAAAAAACTAAGAGAGGGAACATTGGAGAGGGGGAAGAGGGGGAGGGGGGAGGAGAATGGGGGTAGAAGTGAGAGGGAGAGAGGGAGAAGGGAGAGGAGGAGAGGGGAAGAGAGGGAGAGGGAGAGCAACTAGAACTACCAGCAGCATCCAGAAACCCAACTCTGAGCCCAACCAGCCTGTGAACAGCACCATCAACACACCATTTACAAGATCAGCTGCCCTTGGTTAGTGGCAGGGCTGTGTCACTTTAGGGTTGTAGCTTTCAGGGGCTGTGTGGGTGAATCAGGCATCCTAATTCTTTCACACACACAGGTAACAATACCCTTGCTTGCCCTACCTCCCCTCTGAACCTCAACCTCTTGGTTACTTGCTTTTGGCTGGCTTCAAAACTCATCCCTCTTGGAGATTCTGCAGACTAATGAAATACTATTTTTCCTACTATTTTGCTGTACATAACTCCTTTGACAAGTGGATCATGGTAATAACAGTTGCCCACTTTACTTTTTGGAGACCTTTAGTCCACTTTGTTAAAATCACTGCCTCTTCACTTGGGCCTGACACAGTGTCTGGGGATGAAAACTTCACCTTTAGATCATATGATGACCTCATTTCTAAGCCTGTGTCCCAGAAAAAGCCATGACATTTAATTACCTGTGCACAGACCTCTGATTGCTCTACCCCAACACTTCATCCTACTCTCCTCTGTCCCACAATAGCCCCAGGTCCTATCCACAGATTTGAAGACTTGGCTATTCATCATCCTTGACCACCTTGAGAGTAAACTGCCTTTTGCACTCTGCAGAGCAGGCAGATAAGATGTGCCTGGGTAACTGTCAACAATGACTGTCTGCTGAACTGTGTGTCTTGCACAGTCTCTGTAGGTAGATACAGAAAGAAATGCTTCAGTTTCTTCAATTATACACTTCCTAGCTATTGGAAATTAAAGATATTACTTTCTAAACCAAGCTTTCTCAAATGTCTAAACACATAGCAACACAGACATTTCTCCTTGGGTATAAAGTATAAATATCACACCCTGGGAAGTAAAATAAGGTTTCTAATATTAAGGATACACCCTTCAGACACAGAGAGAATTGCTGCTAAACAACCAAAGGACGTGACTGGGCAGGCTCCTCTGCTTGTGTTTGGTTTTGAGATAGAGTCTCATTACGTAGCTAAGGACTTGCCCTGTGGTCTGTGCTGTAGCTAAGGACTTGCTCTGTGGTCTATGCCGTAGCGAAGGACTTGCTCTGTAGATGCTAGCCCTGCCTCTGCCACCTGTATCCTGGGACTGCAGGTGTGAGCTGCCACACGCGGCCTACAGATTCACTGAAATGAAAACTGCTGATGATGGTGGGTGATGCTAGGCGGCAAAGCACTGGGCACATTCTTTAGTCCGGCCTCAGTTGTGCAAGGTGATGATTTACATCATAGTTAATAACCATTAAATTCACCAGTGCTACCACAAGTAAGATGGTGTCACATGACTCTACACTTCCTTTTTCACTTCTTTCATCCTCTTATTTAAAATTTTCAGTACTAGGGATTGGTCACAGGCTTTTTGCATGCCAGGCAAGCGTTCTACCACTGAGCTAACATCCTCAGGCCTTTTGTTTTTAACACTTTGAGACAGAGGCTTGCAACTTAGCCTTGGCCTTAGGTCTTGGCAGTCTCCATCATTCTCTCTAGAAGCCTGGATTGCAGGTGTTCCACCAGGCCTGGCTGCTGTTTTGCTTGGTTCAGTTTTTCATGTGTCTTCTGGTACCATGTAATCTCTAAGACAGAATACCCCCTCTATTGCTTTCTTAGTTGCATCCCATCACTTACATCTAACAGGATCTCGAAGTCAGACTCTCGGGGACACCTGCTCAATAAAGGCCAAAGCTCTGCCTCCTGACCCCTCAGGTCCCTCTGCAAGCATCCAAGGCCATGACAGGTCATCTCAGGCAAGCGAGCTTTCCTGAACAGTGTTTCATGCTCAGAGGAAAGGAACAGAAGTGCTTCCTGAAGTATCAGCGAGTTCTGGCTCCAAATGGGAAGAGGGAGGATCCTTCCCCATGAGAGCCAGGGGAGAGCTTGGGCTTCTTGGATGCACAGAAGAAAATGAAGAGGAAAGCAGGGAGCAGTGACATGAAGTACCCTCAGAGTGCAGCCTTGTGCAGACGGCTAGCCTCAGCTAAACCACAGGGCCTCCTAGAAGGCTTGTGGCTCCATCACCCTTAAGACACTGTGAGAATAATGCCTTCTGGGCCCAAGGGTGGCAGCTTTGTACTGCACACTTCCCTGTCCCTAGAGGTCTAGAGTCACTCTGCACTGCAGTGACTACAAGACGTACAACCACAGACATTTGTTTTAAGTTCATCTCAGATTACCTTTCAAAACACTCACCTACCTCGTATTAGCTCATAAATATTCATGTCCATAAGTTCACATATTAGTGCAAGAGAACCAGATTTTCTGTCACTGCAGAAGAAAGCAGGTTTTAAATACTTTTTCTTGTCTTAATCGGAAAACATAATCAAAGCTCTTAATAGGCATTTGTACACATTTCTGATAAATAAGGTATTCCCACAAGAGACCATTTGGGCCAAGAAATTATTAAAATAGCATATAGGTTTTAAGTTCAAATCAATATTTAGGCTGAGCTGGGCGTGGTGGCGCACGCCTTTAATCCCAGCACTCGGGAGGCAGAGGCAGGCGGATTTCTGAGTTCGAGGCCAGCCTGGTCTACAAAGTGAGCTCCAGGACAGCCAGAGCTATAAAGAGAAACCCTGTCTCAAAAAACCAAAAAAAAAAAAAAATTTAGGCTGAAATTGATCCAAAATACTATTAAAATTCTAAAGAAGAGCTCTAAAAATACCTTGAAAAGGGTATTTCGTGAAAATAGGACACTAATTACCAGCAGAAACAAGGAAAGAGCTGGGAGGCTGGTTATGCAGGACGACAGGCAATGAGCTGAGGGCATGCTTAGTGGCAGCACCTTCACTTTCTCATCAGCTTGGCTTTTGGAGACAGCGTCTCTCCATTATGTAGCTCTGGCCAGCCTGGAACTCACTATGTACATCAGGCTGGCCTCAAACTCACAGGCTTGAATTCATAGAGATCTACCTGCCTCTGCCTCCCATCAAAGGCGGGTTCCATCACACCCAGCAACATGTTTAGTTTTGAATGACTTATGTTACTGTAGTGTAATTGGGATAACCTACAATAAAAATAGGAGACAAGAAAGACAAGTGTCTTCATTCATGTGATGTTCAGGTCTGACACTGAGTGGGCCAGAGGCTCTGGACTGCCACAAGCTTCTCCCGATCTTACTTAGACCCTAGGCACAGGTACTACATTGCTCCATGCTGTTCTGTCTGTCTTCCTGGGCTCCCTCTGCCTAGGCAGTGTGTCCTGGGCTCAGAGATCTTGGTGCTGTACATACCACAAGTGAATGCTCAGCTGACTTCCAAGAACACTGTAGGCCAAGAGGCCACACACCTGTGAGCAGACCTGCATTTTCATTTGAAACTCTGCTCTCCCCTGACTGACATCTACTACACCTTAGTGGGCAGATGAGTTCCTACAACAATTTCAGAGTAGGCCAGGCTCCCTTAAAGCTATAGCATGGCTTCTACACCTAGGGACACTTTCTCAGAGTACCAAAGCTGCACCAACCCACAGAATGGCCGGTCCTGCAGCCTGGCTTCCCAGCCCAGAGACTTGAGAAGCACAATGTTAATAAGTGGTTTTTTTGTTTTGTTTTGTTTTTTTAAGATTTATTTATTTATTATATGTAAGTACACTGTAGCTGTCTTCAGACACTCCAGAAGAGGGCGCCAGATCTCATTGCGGATGGTTGTGAGCCACCATGTGGTTGCTGGGATTTGAACTCTGGACCTTCAGAAGAGCAGTCGGGTGCTCTTACCCACTGAGCCATCTCACCAGCCCAATAAGTGTTTTTTAAAAACGCATCAGGCTTGGCCCAGGGCTGTGGCCATGCTCTCTCTGCCTTCTTGATTGATGAGTGAACTGTATACAAACTATTCTATGAACATGAATGGAAAATGCCATCAAACCTCATCAGCTACGGTCAGAGGGGCTGTGCTGTCACGAGAAAGTAACTCACATAATTCACAATTCATGAAGACCTGACTGAGCTACAGGAGCCCAGCCTGGACTGGCACTGCCTTCCCAAGCGCAGGCACACAAAGGTGAAGGCATTACCATCTTAGGAATGAGACACAATTTGCCCAAATAAAAATCTACATAATACAAGGTGTAACTGTCACTCTCTCGGCTCCAAAGCAAGCAGCCATGATAAAAAGAACTGTAATCTTTAGTACCGAGGTGTCCACTTCCGGTAACCCCCACGCTCACATGTACTTACAAGACCACTTCGTGCAGTGCAAGGATGTTGGGGTGTGGGTTCAGGCGCCTCAGTGCTTGGATCTCTCGCAGGCTGTTCACTTGCTCAATACTGTGATGTAGGCAAAAATGCACAACTAATTTACAATTAGGTCAACTGTAAAAGCAGAGTTATGAAATCATATTGATTTGCCATGATCAACATGTAAAACCTCATTTACTTTCCCCTCAGAAACGGAAATTAAATATAAATCGGCATGCACCTTCATTATCTTACAAAATTCAAGGTTTGGGTTTTTTTGTTTGTTTGTTGTTTTTTTTCTAGTACTGGGAATGAAACATGTGCCAGTCGTGGGACACACATGAGAGATATTGCAGAGCTCACAGCGAGGTGTTCTCACTTAGGAATACGTGAGTCCAGCTCCAAGCCCCCGTGCATAATGAGCCCCTGCCTGGTCTCTTGAACAACATTTTGAAAAAAAAGTCTACATTAGAAAGCTGTCCATAACATGCAATAACAGTGGTTAGATTTAGATGAAACTGGATTGTAGGAAATAGACATCTGCTATTCCCATTATACCAGGAACTTGACATTACAAACGTTTCTGGGATTCCCATGGTAGCGGGAGCTCCCTTCAGTAGGGTTAAAATTGTTGTCATCTACTATCATAAGAGGATTTTTTGGTTGTTTCTTTTACATAGTAAAAACACAGAACCATATAAAATTCTAATTAAGTATATTGAAAAGATTGATTAATGGTAATAAATAAAATTTACTAATCCATGTATGGAACTAGCCAACTAGATAAGGTGCACACTAGCTGAGAGTCAGCATTTCAGAGTTCTGGGACACACCGTTCTCCCTAGGAGGGAGAACGTCTGCATGTTCCCAGCATCCCACTTAGCTGGTGACAGTGTTCTCTGGACAGGTGGGTCTACACTATTGAAGGCCACTGTGGGGCTGGTGAGATGGCTCAGTGGGTAAGAGCACCCGACTGCTCTTCCGAAAGTCCAGAGTTCAAATCCCAGCAACCACATGGTGGCTCACAACCATCCATAACGAGATCTGGCGCCCTCTTCTGGAGTGTCTGAAGACAGCTACAGTGTACTTACATATAATAAATAAATAAATCTTTAAAAAAAAAAAAAAAAAAAAAAAGAAGGCCACTGTGCTTGACACGGCTCAGATCTCAAAGTGCAGCAAGACCAGTACAAAGGCATGAGCTTGGACACTACTGCCCTACAGAGACTGTAGGTCCATGAGACCATGACATGGTGAGCCATGGGGGTGGGGGGTGAAGTCACACCTAGCCAAATGACCCAATGTTCCAGAGCTTCCATTGCTGAGATGCCAAAAGAATCTATGATAGCTGTCTTCCTGTCAGCTGGCTGAGTTCTGTTCTACCGACTTTTCCCTTGTGCAGAGTTCAGCGCGCTGCCTAGCTTCCCTGAGAAGTTACATCCAACAGCGCATTAGTATAGCTCTGCCTCTTCCTCTGAAATGAGTTTAGTGAGCCATGAAAGATGCTACCCAGAAAAAGGCGCAGGACCCAGGACAAAGTCCCCCAGCTAGCGGCATCTTCGAGCTATGTACCAGCTGGAAGGCTGCATGGTAAGTGGCTGTCCCATGGAGCAGTAGTGGAAGCCTGCTATAGTCTAAGTGTATTTGTGACTGCCTTCCATGGTTCCTTCCCCAGCCCAGCCCAGGATCCAAAGTGTTAGCAACGGGCTCCCCAACAACAACCAGAAACAGCAGAGGCCACAATCTGGAGCCAGGCTCAATTGGCATATCCCGCAGGGAGATCTGGATGTGGTGAGAAGGCTGGACACAGGACACGGGAGTCCCAGGGCAGCAGCCGTTCACTGCCTGGATGGCAGCTTTCAACATGGTCTGTTCAGGATCCGTGCGTTCACACCTGCTCGTGGGTCCCCGGCTGAGTACCTCCTGCCCTACTAACATCCTCTGCCACATCAATAGTACCACAATAAATGCTTTGAAAACACACCTTTCCACAATGTATTCTATAGAACATGATCTATCAGGAAAGTGTCTTATTAATGTTATTTTATTCACTGTGTATGTGTATCTGTGTGTGTGTGTGTGTGTGTACACACATGTATGTGTAAGCACATGTACCTCTGTTATGTCACAGGTCAACTTGGAAAAATCAGGTCTGTCCTCCCACCGTGTGAGTTCCAGTGACTGAACTTAGGTCATCAGGCTTGGCAGCAAGCACCTGTACACGCTGAGCCATTTCGCTGGCCCTGAAAGTGCCTTGAAAGGAAATTCCATGTGCAAACGCTTGAGAAAGAGGTCCGCTGTTGTCCCTCCTAAAGGCCATAATTTAACGTTGATATTAAAAGTCCCCCAGGCCAGGCAGTGGTGGCGCATGCCTTTAGTCCCAGCACTTGGGAGGCAGAGGCAGGCGGATTTCTGAGTTTGAGGCCAGCCTGGTCTACAGAGTGAGTTCCAGGACAGCAAGAGCTATATATAGAGAAACCCTGTCTCGAAAAACCAAAAAATAAAAAAATTTTTAAAAAAGTCCCCCAAACCTCACGGAATAAAGAAAACAGCTGGTGTGGTGATGGGTACCTTAAATCCCAGGACTTGGAATGTAGGGGCAGGAGAGGGGAGTTCATGGGGAACTTCAGCTATAGTGAGCTCAGCTCTGTATGGGGCATGTGAGTCCTGTCAGAAGAGGTAGGGAGGAGGGGGAAGAGGAGGAGGAAGAGGAGCAGGAGGAGGAGAAGGAGGAGGAGGAACAGGAGGAGGAGCAGGAGGAGCAGGAGGAGGAGGAGCAGGAGGAGGAGGGGGAAGAGGAGGAGGAGCAGGAGGAGGAGGAGCAGGAGGAGGAGGAGAAAGAGGAGGAGGAGCAGGAGGAGGAGCAGGAGGAGGAGAAAGAGGAGGAAGAGCAGGAGGAGGAGCAGGAGGAGGAGGAGCAAGAGGAGGAGCAGGAGGAGAAAGAGGAGGAGGAGGAGGAGCAAGAGGAGGAGAAAGAGGAGGAAGAGCAGGAGGAGGAGCAGGAGGAGGAGCAGGAGGAGGAGGAGCAAGAGGAGGAGCAGGAGGAGGAGGAGAAAGAGGAGGAGGAGGAGCAGGAGGAGCAAGAGGAGGAGGAAGAGCAGGAGGAGGAGCATGAGGAGGAGGAGCAAGAGGAGGAGAAAGAGGAGGAGGAGCAGGAGGAGGAGGAGCAGGAGGAGGAGGAGCAGGAGGAGGAGGAGCAGGAGGAGGAGGAGCAGGAGGAGGAGGAGAGTAAATAGCTTCCCTTTAACATGTTCTGAACAGTTTTACTCTCAGAAGCCTTAGACACAATCTGGATGCTCTCCTGCTGGGGCTCCCACCAGGTATGGTGGTACACTCTTTTAATCCCAGCATTCAGGAGGCAGAGGCAGGCACATCTCTGAGTTCCAGTCCAGCCTGGTCTACACAGTGCATTCAAGGCCAACCAAGGCTGCACAGTGAGACACTGTCTCAAAACCAAACCAAACCAACAAAACAAAACAAAACAACTGGGCTTCCAAAGACTAGCCCTGCAGACCATCCTCCAAGGGACACATGGGCTGTATTCTGGGGTGGGGAGGGAAGGTAAACCAACTAAGGTGGAAGGAAGGAAGGACCAAGAGAACTGTATGGAAGCTTTCTTTGTCACGTCCATGCTCCTGACAGATGAGCACCCTTTGGTCTTTCCCATGTTCCAGGGGAAGAAGCCACCAAGGCTCTTTTAGTTATTATTTCTACCCACCCTGTGTAGCCCTGATTGGTCTGGAACTTGTAAACCAGGCTGGCCTCGAACTCACGGAGATCCACATGCCTTTGCGTCCTGAGGGCTGGGACTAAAGATGTGCACCACCACGCTCAGCTCATTTATTTATTTAATTGCTAGCTCATTATTTATTTATTTAATTGCTTGAGGAGCCTCCATACTGATTTCCATAGTGACCAGACTAACTCACAGTCCCAACAGCACACCAACGATGTATCAGCACTCACTTTTATCCTCCCCAGCATAGATCTCATTGTTTCTTTTCATTCATTCATTCATTCTTATGTAACCCTGAATGGCCTAGTATTCAATATGTAGACCAGGCTGGCCTAGAACTCACAGAGATCTTCCTGCCTCTGCCTCCATAGTGCTAGGATTAAGGCGTGTGCTACGACGCCTAGCTGAGGTGGACTTTTGGTTCTTTGTTTTCTCTCAGATAGACTGTTCGTTTGCTATGAACACCTGGGCTGGCAGAGGCTGCTCAGGTGGTAAACTGCCTGCCTAGCAAGCATGGGCCCAGCTTCAGAGCCACTACTACTGTAATTGACCCATTCAATTACAGAATTCTCATCTTCCTTTTCTCTGTTCTTCTAATTATCCCAAGCATGCAAAGGTTGTCAATGCAAAAGCATAGCTCTGCTAAAAGAATGTGTCTGTCAGATGGGAGTGAACACAGCCCAGGAACAGATACAGTTTGGCTCAAATACCATCTTCCAATGTGGTAATATTTTCCTGAAGTTCTTATAGCAACAGAACAAAGAAATGTTTAAATCAATTTAAAAATACATTAGTGGATAGATGGCTCAACCGTTAAGAGCACTTGCTGTTCTTGCAGGGGACCTGTTCATTCTTGCAGGGGATCTGTTCAGTTCACAGCCCCCAGTTCACAGCCACCTGTAACCCCAGCTTCAGAGGATCTGACACCTCTCTGGCCTCCAGGAGCCCCTCCACACGTGATACACACATACACTCAGGCCACATAAATACACATAAGAAAAGCACACTTTGGGGCCGGGCATGGTGGCGCACGCCTTTAATCCCAGCACTCGGGAGGCAGAGGCAGGAGGATTTCTGAGTTCAAGGCCAGCTTGGTCTACAAAGTGAGTTCCAGGACAGCCAGAGCTATACAGAGAAACCCTGTCTCAAAAAAACGGAAAAGAAGAGAGAGAGAGAGAGAGCGCGAGCGAGCGAGCGAGCGCCAACTCTCCTTTCCAGGGGAGCCATGTTCAATCCCCAGCACCTACACTGCAGCTAACAATTGTCCCTGGTGCCAATTCCAAGGGGACCGGACGTCCTTTTTTGGCCTCTATGGGCATTGCATGCAAATGGTACACAGACATACATGCAGGCAACACACTTACACATACAAAATAAAAATAAATAATATTTAAAAAGTATATAAAAGTGAAGCATCGGGCTGGTGAGATGGCTCAGTGGGTAAGAGCACCCGACTGCTCTTCCGAAGGTCCAGAGTTCAAATCCCAGCAACCACATGGTGGCTCACAACCATCCGTAACAAGATCTGTTGCCCTCTTCTGGAGTGTCTGAAGACAGCTACAGTGTACTTACATATAATAAATAAATAAATCTTTTAAAAAAAAAAAAAAAAAAGTGAAGCATCACCCATCAGAAACTACAGTTCTAGAATATAATTCCATTTTCCACAAACAGCAGCTGGTCACTCCCAGAGATTACACTTCTCTATTCCTATATGAAAATTATTTTTTCCAATATATTAATACATTAATTGATTCATATAAATAAATTTCAGGAACTCTAATTTTGGGTTTGACTTACAAAAACCCAGCATAGTATAACACACTTTTACAGCACACACCGTGTGTGGTAGTCACTGACATTACCACCAACTTGGACAAGAGAAAACCCCAGTGAACTGAGCACATTAGTTCACGGTCTTAGCTGTCCAAGGACATCTGCTTACAGCTTGCACACTAGTGAGTAGCTACAGTCTTCCCACTAGCATTAAGATGCCTTCCTGACTCACCCATGTCTGTGCAGTCTGGAATGCGCCTGGTCACGTACCTTTCAAAGTGCTGCTTCATTTGTTTGCATGCATAGTAATTCCCATCTCTCAGACTCTGCATCTTCATAACTTCAGAAAACGTCCCCTCTCCTATCTTGCCAATTGCTTTGTAGTCTACAGGTAAAAATAAAGTTTAATTTATGAATTTCTTTCATATTTACTTCCCCACTACAGACTTTTTCCTCTGCGTAATTTCACAACAACACTGTGGCTCAGTTCTCCTAGCTCATCTGAGCTCCAGAGCAGGGCTGTGCTGGCTCCCTGGGCAGGAGGATGCCATCACTGCATCCTGACCAGAGGTGTGAGGCCTCTAAATGGCTCTAGATGGAGCGGAGAGGGAGGGACTGGACGAGGGCTGCTGTGGCCCTGGGTAGATGTCAGTGTCTGGGCAGTCTTCTGAAATTCACCCTCCTCGCTCCTACAGAGCCTCCAGGCCATCTGCAGCAGTTTCCTGAGCTTTTCGCTGGCCTAATTTTCTAAAGGCTGCCAGCAGCTGCCCCTGATGTCGCCGCTCCCAGCACTGAACTATCCCTGGCAAGTGTTTGTAAGCCTCTGACCTGCTGCGTGGTGCCCCTTCCTGCCTGCACTCTCTCGAGTAGTTTGTCTTGCCTGACTAGCGGCAAGTGGGAAGCTTTATATGGACCACGCCTGTGACCAAAGCTGCCAGCAGCTGCCCACCCACTGCTCTGGACGTGGCAAGCAGGACCTGTCCACTGCTGAGTGTTCACAGCCTACCAGACTAGGGACAGTGACAGGGAGAGTCAGTTTGGATACAACAGCAAAGGGCTCAGTGGAGAGTGCTGACCTAGCACATATGAGGCCCTGAGTCCCATCTTTTGTACCACAAAAGACCAAACCAAACTACACGAGAGCAGATATGGTAGGAGAAAAGTTACTACCAGTGGCAGAGCTTCAAGGAAGCGCCTGTGAGTGAGAAGCAGAGGAAGAAGCCAGGAGGACAGCATCATATCGAGGACATGTGTGGGAACAGCCTCAGAGAAGCAAGCCTGCACTAAGCCTCCTTGACCATCAGACCCAGACTGCATCCACACCACACAGCCTTGCCTTGGCCCAGCCCTGAAGAAGACCTGCGTATCACTGTAGCATGTGAAGCTTGCAGACTCTTCAGACTTCCTTTGCTGTTTGTTTTCAGAGACAATGTCTCTTTATGTAGTCCTGGAACTCACACTGTAAACCAGGCTAGCCTCTAACTCAGAGAGATTTGCTTGCTTCTGCCTCCCAAGGGCTGGGATTAAAGATGTGTGCCATCTGGGCTGGAGAGATGGCTCAGTACTTTACAGTACTGACTGTTCTTCCAGAGGTCCTGAGTTCAAGTCCCAGCAACCACATGATGGCTCACAACCATCTGTAATGAGATCCAATGCCCTCTTTCAGCATGTCTGAGGACTTCTACAATGTGTGTGTGTGTGTGTGTATATATATATATATATATATATATATATATATATGTAATTCTTTTTTTTTAATTTAAAGAAATAAATAAACAAATAGACAAGGCACCATCAGGCCTTGCTTGAAATTCTGACTGTTGTTGCTTTTTGCTTTAAATAGTGTTTTTTGGGGGGGAGGGAGTTGGGTGTTTGTTTGTTTGTTTGTTTGTTTTTTCGTTTGTGGCAAGGTTTCTCTGTGTAGCCCTGGCTGTCCTGGAACTCGCTCTGTAGACCAGGCTGGCCTCAAAGTCAGAGATCCCCATCCACCTGTCCCTATCTCCCCAGCACTGGGATTAAAGGACTATATCATCACTGCCTGGCTATTCAAATAATTTTATGTTATATGTATGGGTGTTCTGTCTGTCAGGAGAAGAGGCTGCTGGATCCCCTGGAAAAGGGTGGGACATCTGCTAAGATGTCCAACAAATATATGTATTCAGTATAGGGCATGCCACAGCTGATGGGAAAAACAGAGCAGCAGCCAGCAGCAGTGCCCAGACATCCTCCTCCTCCTAGGACAGGGAGGTGCGAGCAGCATCTGCATCCTGCTGACTCATTTCTGCGTGAACATTCCAGTTATCACACAGTACTTGCACAGGTAGGAGAAAGGCTCTGGAAAGAGTCTATACTTCCGCAATTACTGTTTTTCACTCCCAGGAGACATCTCCGCAGATGAACAGAGACAAATACAACTGTCACATGTCACAATAACAAGACTAAACTAGAAACTTATATCAAGATCATCCCCTAATATTAAAGAGCTATTATGAAACATATTTTGCTAACTGTACTTTCAACTACTAATTAGAAATATAGGAAAATGTGCGACCTGGTGCCAAGTGAAATAAAAGACTAGCAATGCACACACTCACATGTGCACAGGAGAACACACACGTGCGCACAGGAGGAAACTGAATGCAAACCCGAGTGTTTTACATTTGTATCTAGGTAGGTATAAAGGCAAGCTTACTGTTGTTCCGGACCCTTCTCTATATTGTTAATGTTCACAATG
The DNA here is from genome assembly GCF_978045245.1 of Mus caroli. Lineage (NCBI taxonomy): Eukaryota > Metazoa > Chordata > Mammalia > Rodentia > Muridae > Mus > Mus caroli. Next base: position 108,861,536 of record NW_028227269.1, read on the forward strand.
TATGGATTTATCAATGTATGTAAAGATGTGGATTTCAAGACCTTTAAGGAATCTCCTGGCGTAGCGCTTACCACCAACAGAAGAGAAACTCAGAAAGAACATTCTTAAAGATGAGATCAGTGCACAAAGGCCGTCCATGGGCAGCTGTGGAGCACTCAGCTTCAAGAGGAGGGCAAACCTGACACAATAAATTCCAAAAGTGCATTTCATCACAAGTAAGGTAAGCAGCCTGCTTTGAATACGAGAAGAAAAAAAAAGTTGCCTGTGAACGTTAAGATAGTGAAATACACAAACTCAGAGTGAGGCAGCGCCTCGCTAGCTCTGGACCACTGACCCAGCAACAAAGTGAACTGGATCCCCTACTCATGGCTGGGGCAGGCAGATAAAGGGTCATTTGTTTCTCCCTGGCTCTGCTGGCAGCCATGATGTCTGGGGTATCAAACAAGAATGAGAGGTGGGAGGAGAAAAAGCAGCAGTAGCCCTAGGAAAACCACCCAGGAGAAGCAGCTTTCCCTCAGGGGACCCTGCTGTGTCACACACTTCACAGCTACCCAGAAAGGCCCAGGCAGTGCTAGGGAGGGGGACTAGAGCTGAGCTATGGATAACACATGTCCCACCCCACACTAACGGGAATAATCAACCACCCAGGAGAAAACACAAGCGTCAAGGACAGAGAAGGTGGACCACGGAAAACAGAGGAATCCATTTGCACCAATTAAAATTCTTGTCCGTTCTTGTTTAATCAAATCTGTGTCTGTGGAATTGGAACCTATTAGCACTTGAAAAGTAGAGGTAAAATTTGCTTTTGTGGAACCTGTGGTGTGCAAGTGTGAACACTGTCTTTCCCAAGTTGTAGGGCAGGTCATACCGTCAGTATAACCAGCTCCACCTTAGGGTAAGAAGGGCTGAAGGATGTTAGCTGTTAGTACAGCTAGAATCTGCAGAAAAAAGGGACTCCATCCATTTGAATTTCTTTGGGAGATTAAGTGTTTCAAACCACATTACCAAAACCAGACCAGGACTTTCAACAAAGAGGGCAGTACCATACTAATTATTTCTGTAGTGAGCAACAGTGACATCATGGCTGCCAGCAGAGCCAGGGAGAAACAAATGACCCTTTATCTGCCTGCCCCAGCCATGGGTAGGGGATCCAGTTCACTTTGTTGCTTTGTTGTTGAGTTTGTGTATTTAACTATCTTAACGTTCACAGTCAACTTTTTTTTTCTTCTCATATTCAAAGCAAGGATGCTTACCTTACTTGTGATGAAATGCACTTGTGATGAATTACCAAACATGGTGGGAAAAAAAAAAGACACAAAATTATTCAAAAACCTACAACCATTTACATCTAAACCACGTCCACTAAACCCAGGCAACTGACTAGGAATTCGTGGCACTGGCAAACCTGCAGCAGCCATGAAAATGTATATTCCAAGTGTGTACACACACAGAAAACCCACACACTGCGAGAATGCTAAACAGGTCCATGGCTGCTCCAGCTGCTCTTTTCAGAGCACACTGACTAAACTTGTTCTCTTCTTTAAAAAAAAAAAAACCTCTGATAGCATGGCAAAGCATGTATTAGGGTGCATAATTTTGCAGGTATGATTAAATAATCCATTAAAAAATTCACACAAGGGCTGGAGACATGGCTCAGTAGTTAAGAGCACCGACTGCTCTTCCAGAGGTCCTGAGCTCAATTCCCAGCAACCACATGGTGACTCACAACCATCTGCAATGAGATCTGATGCCCTCTTCTGGTGTATCTGAAGACAGCTACAGTGTACTCACATGTATAAAATAAATAAATCTTAAAAAAAAAAAAAAATCAGACAGGCCAGGCAGTGGTGGCACACACCTTTACTGCCAGCATTTGGGAGGCAGAGACAGTCGGAACTCTTGTGAGTTCAAGGCCAGCCTAGTCTACAGAGTGAGTTCCAGGGCAACTGGGGCTACACAGAGAAACCCTGTCTCAAAGAACCAAAAACCAAACCAAACCAAAAAACAGTCTAGAGAGGAAAAAGTAAGGACTCTAATTAGATCCAGTAAGGACAAATGTCTTCATGTAAGGATTGGATAAGCTCATCTTCTCTCTCGAGTTGATGTTTTCCATCCACTGGGCCAGCCAGACACTCACTCCCAGTCTGCATGCCAGACACAGTGGTGTCTTACACACACACACACACACACACACACACACACACACACACCGTCTTACCTGGCCCCTTCAGCATCCTCAGCATCCTCCCTGGAGATTGCTGTCACTACACCTGTTTGAGGATGAGAACTGAGGGGGCTGAGAGGCGGCAGGGACTCCTGAGGCTGTGGGTCTGCCTAGCTCCGTGCCAGGCTGCAGTGTCCTCCATCTCCAGAGAGGATGCTCTTAACTTTACCCTGGGACACCTTGCCACTCACTATGCAAATGACTTACAAGGCAAAGGAGGAGGACAGGAAAACTGGCTAAACCTGGGTGTTACCAAAAATTTGGCCACAATCCACTTTCTGGAGGCCTAGGGTGGTGATGGCACATGCCTTTAATTCCAGCACTTGAGAGGCAGAAACAGGCTAATCTCTGAATTCTAGGCCAGCCTGGTCTACAGAGCTAGTTCTAGGGTAGCTTTGGCTACAAAGGGAAACCCTGTCTTGAAAAACCAAAATGAGCCGGGCGGTGGTGGCACACGCCTTTAATCCCAGCACTTGGGAGGCAGGAGCAGGCAGATTTCTGAGTTCGAGGCCAGCCTGGTCTACAGAGTGAGTTCCAAGACAGTCAGGGCTACACAGAGAAACCCTGTCTCAGGAGAAAAAAAAAAAAGAAAAGAAAAGAAAAACCAAAATGAAATAAAATAATTACGTAGAGCCGGAGGGGTGGCTCAGTGATGGAGAGCACTGTTGCTCTTGCAGAGAACTGGGATTTGGTTCCAAGACCATGGTGGCCCACGAATGACTCTAACTCCAGTTCTAAAGGACTCCAGGCACCAGTGACTGTGTCCACATGCCACACAAACATACATGCAGGCAAATATATATATACATATGTATATATATATATAACTTAAAATTTTTAAATTAATATTTACATATATAATTTGCATTTTATGATGTGTCTATTTTTAAACTTTTCTTAATTTTTGGTTTTTTTTCCTCTTTAAGTGTGTCTACAGGATCTGTGGTGAGAGAGAGAATACTAGAGAGAAGGGGGTGGAGGGAGAGAGAAGATACCATAGCTTGGGTGAGAGGAACACCTGTAGTAGTGTCTGTGGTGTTTAGCACTGCATATGCCTGAACTGCGAGCTCTTTGGGAATCTCTTATCTCGGTTCCCATCTCACCATAGGCATGCTGGGATTGCAGGTGCACGCTACTGCATCAGAGTTTTGTTTTGTTTTGTTTTGTTTTGTTTTGTTTTGGAGACAGTTTCTGTCTAGTAGGCTTGGCTATCCTGAAACTTGTTATACTGATCAGGATGGCCTCAAACTCATGGAAATTCAACTGCGTCTGCCTCTTAAGTGCGGGGAATGAATGTGCCCGTCACTCCCCTCAAGACCACATTAATCTTCTTTAAAGGGAGTGACACAGTGACACAAGACTGAAGGGTGAATGAGACGACTTATTTTTAAATGTTATGTCATTTATGGTACACAGAAATGACTGCACTGCAATTAAAATGTAGTTTAAATTTGATATTGTAACTACAGAGAACACAACCTAATCTTCACGGTAAGAGACTGCACTTCTGGCTACACTATCACAGGCAATCATAACCGTGTATCTATGAAAATCAAACAGCGGTCCCAACAAAACCGACTTGTCAAGTCGCATTTGGACTCCAGGTTACCCACAAACCCGGCACTAAGTCCAGTTTTCCAGTCCTTCTATTTTCTAGAAAAACTGCCTCATCTCCCAACTTCTAAGCAACCGTTTTACATTCCGCTAAAAGGATGCTTTCAGAACCACGACTGTTTAGCTCAGAAAGTAAGACAGGCGGCCCAGCGCGGCTAAAGCCGCTGTCCCGCAGGGGCGGGGAGCCACCGTGTGAGCGCTCAGAGCCGACGGCCAATGTCTGAGATTTCAGATGCGATCCGACAAACGAACGAACGAACGAACGAATGAGCGAGTGAATGAACGACATGACACAACTCCCCGAACTCCAGCAGAACCGGCTGCCTCGCCCCGGGTACCGGCGGCGCCGCCCCGCAGGCCCCGGGGACCCTCAGCCCTTCTCCGGCCCCACTCACTCTTCATCCTGAACGCGGATGACGCCGTCAGCCCCTGGACGGCCCCGGGCCGAAAAGAAAAGAGGAGACTGTGGTACCGGCCTTCTCCCTTCCAGAGGTGGCTTCCGGCTCGAGGACCTTCGCGGTGGTCCCGGGCTGGGGAGCGTTAGGATCCGGCCGCCATATTGTATTCCTGTCGCCCTAGCAACCGCCAGACCCTTCGGAGGGAGGGGCGTTCCTGAGACAGGCGTTCACGCATGCGCGAAGGAGAGGGTTTAAAAACCGCTGCCCGTTCACGCATGCGCGGTGCAGCCTGCCGCCTCGGTTTGGTCGCTATGCAACCTCTCGCTGCTTTAAATTTAATTTCTTACCTTAGTGAGTAGGCGACCTTGGTGGGACTGACTCTTCCCAGCTCTCCCGAGAATGTAACGAGAATGTAACGATGTTGAACCAGACGAGAACAATTTCCTTGAGCTTTAACTGCCTGTAACACTAGTTGGAGCCTGTTCTTGACAACACCTACAGTTGAGCATCAAAGCAGCCTGATAGCTACTGCTGTGTAATTTGTAAGTTTTACTGCTTAATTCAACAAACATTTACTTTGCTAAAAGTAGTGTTGCACGCATTGGAGATATAATGAAAAGCGACCTAGACGAGATACCTAAATTCTTGTTACTGTAAAGTGAGGTTGAAAAATTCTCACCCTGTGCATTTAAATTCAAAAAGAAAAAGAAAAAAAAAGTCATGTGGGTTGTCTAAAAATAAACTGCATTTAAATTCAATAAAGAAAGAAAGAAGCCGGGCGTGGTGGCGCACGCCTTTAATCCCAGCACTCCGGAGGCAGAGGCAGGCGGATTTCTGAGTTCGAGGCCAGCTGGTCTACAAAGTGAGTGCCAGGACAGCCAGGGCTACACAGAGAAACCCTGTCTCGAAAAACCAAAAAAGAAAGAAAGAAAAAGAAAAATCCTCACCCAAGTGGTCGCAGTGAAGACTAAATGAGATGTCCCTGGTGTCCCACCCAATTCCTAGGGGCTGTTGCCTAAGGCTTGACAGGGTCTGTCACACTGCAAGTGCTTAATAAATGTTTGTCCAAAAGCCAAGGGTTATCAGCACCTGTCACCTCTGTATCATTCCTATCTGTCTAGGGGCAAACCTGATTTTAAGCATTGAGGATTCAGGACAAACTTTACCCTTTGACCCAGTTAAACAGGCATATGGGAGAAGTGTTTTTGCTGACTTGGGCAATAGAAACCATATATCCTGTTGTTGGAGTCCCAAGATGATATAGGGCTTTGTCAGGGTCACTTCCTGGTGGATCCCTGAATCCAGCCACCAGCCCATGGCTTCCGACTCCCTGTGTTTCTGTGCCCAGAAGAAGTTGGGTGCAAAGGGTTTAAACATGTACATATTTTATGGAGGGTGTGTTTCAAACTGGCCCCTGGCCGGGCGTAGTGGCGCACACCTTTAATCCCAGCACTCGGGAGGCAGAGGCAGGTGAATTTCTGAGTTCGAGGCCAGCCTGGTCTACAAAGTGAGTTCCAGGACAGCCAGGGCTATCAGAGAAACCCTGTCTCGGAAAACCAAAACCAAAAAAAAAACAAAAAAAAAAAAAAAAAAAAAAAAAACAAAAAACAAAAAAACTGGCCCCTGGAACAACTGATGCGTTTTAGCAAATTAGAAATAACATCTGGGGCTGGTGAGATGGCTCAGTGGTTAAGAGCACCGACTGCTCTTCCAAAGGTCCTGAGTTCAAACCCCAACAACCAAGGGTGGCTCACAACCATCCATAACGAAATCTGAAGCCCTCTTCTGGAGTATCTGAGGACAGCTACAGTGTACTTACTGTAATATAATAAATAAAATATATAATAAATCAATAAAATAAAATAGAAGTCACATCTGAAAAGCCCTTCTGTTTGTCTATTTTTCTTTTTTTTTTTGTCTAACAGTTTTCATATGCACACATTGTGCAGTGAAACATTTAAATTATTCTCATTTCCTTATTTGTTTTCTGCTTCTCCATCTCACCCCAAGCCCAGAATTCACAAGCAGGACTTCAGTTTCTCTATGGAAAATGTTCTGCCTTCCTCTGACTGTGTGTTCCAGAGCTCTATGTCAAAATTTAAAAATGTGAAGAGGAAGATAAAAGCTAGAACTCAGTGACTGAACTCGGCTTTGTGTGCACGAAGCCCTGAGTTTGATCACTAGCCCCTGCAGAGGGGAGAGAAAAAGGACAAGCTTAGAGTCACGGAGCCTTAGTGAAGAAAGCCAGGAGAATCAACTCAGGTGTCCAGAAAAAGCAAGAGACACAGAAAAAGGGGTTGTCACACATTCGTGCTATTAGTCCCAGCACTGTGGCTTGGGGCTATGGGTGGAGGCAAGCTGATCTCTGGGAGTTCAAGGCCAGCCTGGGCTACATAGTTCCAGCTACATAGACTTTGGAAAATGCTTTTATCCTTCGACACTCCAGCTTTCCTGTCAGGTGACTCTTTCCACCAGATCTTTTGATACAGAAGTGGTGGGGACACCACCACTGCCCTTGCTGCAAACTGTCTTTCTTAAATCGTAGGCTAGCTCCCAATGTGATAACCTTGGGATAGACTCACAGAAGCACAGGGGGCATGACATTGAATATTTCACTGGCCATAAAAGACAGAGGAGTGTGGCCTTCCAATTGCTTCTAATTCTCTTCTAGAAATCCCCAGTTATTGGTGTGGTGGGGGCAGAGGCAAAATGGGGGTCACACACGAAAGGAGAGCTCATCACTTCCCAGGAGTCACCAATGGATGATGGACGTCCAAAGTGAGGGAGACAAGCCCCTGGGGCTGCCGGGAGAGGGATCCAGCACAGGATAGGGAAGGCTGAGAAGATGAGCTGGGCAGCAGGCATGGAGAACAGCCAACTCAAGACTTCAGCAAGAAGCCCTTGAAGGCATCTCCGGCTAAGAGCCAACAGACAGACAAAAAGAGAACAACTGCTCTCTGGTCTCGTGCATTTGACTGTCCAGAAAAGGAACTCAACGAAATCGAGTCAGGCCAACGACTCTCATGTAGAAAGCTAAACAACAGAACACAGGGCAACACAAAAAGTTCTACTAGAAGGAAACATAGGGCTGCGGGTGCGCTGATTTGGTAGTTTAGCTTGTATGAAGCCCAGGGTTCGATTCCCCAGCACGGCATAAAATTCAGCCTTGCCAGTGAGTGCCTATATTCCTAACCTCAGGGAGATGGAAACAAGAGGAGCGGTTCAATGCCATGCTCAGCTATGAGGCTAGCCTGGACTAAATGATACTATAGCTCAAAAACTCGAACAAATGAAAAATCAGAAAGTGGTCTATTTAAAATGCTGTATATCCACTCCCTTAAGAAAACTTAATTTTCTGTACTCTTAGCGGCCTGGTTTCTGAGTTCCGTGGGTCTCGGGTGCCCCCTAGCGTTCCCTCTCAGTCATTGTGCCTGGCCGCGTCCAGGCGTCCGGTAGCCGGGTGAACCTGGGCACTAAGCCGGTTCCGACCCATCCCTGGGGAAGTGGGCTCGAACTCGCAGCATTTGCTGAGGTCGGCTTGGCTGCGGCCCTTTAGAGTGCACGACGTGGTGGTGGAAGATTCACCGCATAAATACCGGGGCTGTGTAAACAGATTGCACACAGGGGCGCAGGGAAACCTGCCTTCCGTGACAGTAGGAGTCTTGCTGAAAGGGAGGGTAAAAACCAGGTGGCCTCGAACTCGACTGCGCCACCTTGAACTCTTGATCCCCCTGTCTCCACTTCCCAAATGCTGGGGTTACAGGTGGGCAAGCGCCCCCTCACCCAGCTAAGTTATTTACTGGCTTGAAGAGTCCCGGTCTATCTGGAAATGCCTCCGGTCTCCTGCCTCTCTGCTCGACACCTCATTTTGGGTGAGGTTTTAGGGGAATCTGCAAAGCGGTGTTACTCTGGCCAAGAGGTTGCCAGATACAAAGTTCGTGTACGTCCGTGATATTGTCCGAACTTAAACCAAGATGCAGAGGTGGTGGCTCTTTTGTTTGTTTTGTTTTTGAGAAAAACTTCAGTCTCGTTCACTCCATGCGTTACTGGACTTAGCAACGATTTATAAAGACATTTTTGAGCCTGGCGTGGTGGCGCGTGCCTGTAATCTTAGTATTCGGAAGGCCGAGGCGGGAGAGCTGCCTCGATTTGAAAGAAAGCTAGAAATGAATTCCAGGCCGTGTCAGGAGGAAGCTGAAAGATCCAGAACAGGGAAATCGCAGCCACTCCCCGAGGTGCTTCGTACGCACGGGCACTGGGGAAACGAGGAGGAGGCTGTAGAACAGGCTAAACTTTTGGCCAAGAAAATGAGGGAAGCCAAAGAAAAACTCCAGGAACAGATAGATCGCCAAGTGGCGTGCGCTGTTCTCGCTGAGAGTTTCTACTTCTGAGTCCAGTCAAAAATAGTCTTTAAGAATGACAAATAAATAATCAGACCTTGCGGGGGGCGGACTAGCACGGGGTTCAGGTCCGCAGGAAGGCAGCTAAGGTCCTAGCAGCTGCTGGTGACTCGATGCTGTGAAGTTCGCGGTCGTTCTTCGCTTTCTGTCTGGCTTTCCGTATTCTAAGTTTGATTCAGCCATGACAACGGCGCTGGTTCCCCAGTTTTCTCGCTGCAAATATTCTCGGAGCTCTGACCGGCAACAGCTATGTTCCCTGGAAACGCCTGGGTTCTCTGTAGGACCCCGCCCCCGCGTCAGTTTCTTCATCTGCTCCAGGAGTAGCACACGGAGCAAGAGCTCGGGTGGGGCGGGGAGCGCGTGGGAGAGGGGCGGGTGCTTGGAACCCTGGGGACAAGGGGAGGAGCCAGACAGCCTGGAGCACAGGCTGCTACAAGGACAAACCTTGTGGGCTGTCTGAGAGCAGACTTCAGCCGTCTGGCCGGTTAGCTCAGTTGGTTAGAGCGTGGTGCTAATAACGCCAAGGTCGCGGGTTCGATCCCCGTACGGGCCAGAGAAGTAACTTTTTAGAAGAAGCTTTGTAATTTGTAAGCACTACCATTCTAAATTCTAGAAAGTGGACTTCAGCCTCTTTCCTACCCTAACCCGCCAGCCAGTACAGAGCCGAAGTTCCTTCTATCCCTTGTCGCCGGCCCCACCAGCCACTTGAATAGGACATCTTATATTACTCGTTTAAATCCGGCTCTGGTCATCCGGGACATTTCCCAAGACTCCAGTTTCCCTGGCTGTGCAGTAAAGACGAATGGCCTCCGGTGGACCTCAGTGTTCACTGCAGTTCTTAACGCTGAAAACGCAGGTCGGGGCAAAGCGTTCCGCGGGTATTTACCGCAAGCAGACTGCCCGCGCTGGGCGACCCCGGCACCACTGACCGCCTGTCCAGAAGACTTCGCTTGTTTCTGCCTGCTTTCTGTCAAAGATTTTCGACTCCACACTTCGTCCTCTTAGTTCTGCGTTTGGAGGCAGAGGGCAGTGAACACCTTTCTCACGGAATTTCCTAGTCTTTGGCTGATCATGGGTGTTTACAAAAACAAACAAACAAAACCCCCTAGCTTTCTAGGCTCCTCGCCTTTTTTTAGCTCCTTTGTGGGTGCAGGGTGCTGCGTTTTGTTATTCGTAGCCCAGACTCCGGATTCTTCTGCCTCCACCTCTGACAGCTGAGATTACAGAATGGACTACCGTACCTGTCGGCTCTATCCTTTTCTCCAATGTGGTTGGACTCTGGATTAGGGAACCGCAGCTCAAGTGCACAGAGCTTAAGGTCTTGATAAATGCTTGCGCTGTAGTGAGAGCTATGGATTTCATGCTAGTGGGTGGGACTGTTGTTATTACATACAAAATTAAAATAAAATAAGTGGACTGCCGGCCCCCAGAATAGGGGCCTGCAGGTGTCATGTCTTGGATGCGAGTTCCTGGTACTTGGTTTAGCCAGTGACACAGTAGGGCATGGAGCTGGGCACTGAGACTAGATCTCAAGCTGGCTTTTCTTTTTCTCCCTGCTGTAACTGTGGCTTTCCACCATGAGGTGGGCTGGTTTACCTCAGCTGTTGTGAACTTATCCATCTGCACAGAGCCGTGGGTTGGGCTCCTCCAGCTCGTACAACTGAGCATCGACTCTATCAGTGCAAGGAGATGGTAATCTGTTTCTGTTTGTTTTTCATTTTCAGAGCTAGCCCGGGAGTGATGGGTGAGCCCCCTACCTCTAAGCTGGACCCTGGCCCTTTGGACTGTGTTTTTTGGCATGACTTTTCTGTATCAGTGAACATGGAAAAGGACTGGCAGATGGTGACAGGACTGGCTCTTTTGATGGGAGAGCAAAGAAAGCAGCTATCTCTCTGATGTAGCCTTGACGGTCCAGTGCTGCGGATTGTCCTGGCGCTAATTCTATTTGATGTTAATTCCGTTCTCCAGTGAGTGGTTGTGAACAAGGAATGAGTCAGCACTCAGGTGATTTCCTGTAAACCTGCTTCCCACCTTAGTTTCTAAAATAAAGGAGAGCTGATGATTGGGCAGATAAAAGGGACGGTGGAGCGGAAGGTTGGGAGAGAGAAGAAGAAGAAAATGGAAGAGGGAGAGGAAGAGAAGAAAAGCAGAGCAGAAGCAGCTGGCCTGGAGAAACCGCAAGTTCTAAAGGGTCTCTTATATGGGGAAGATGGTTGTAGTGGTAGATCTGCCCAATCTAGGCACTCAGCATGTGTTCATATTAATTCCGTTGTGTTTTCATTGCTAGGGCATATTTGGGTGGGAGATTTACTGTAACTCTTAGTTACAGTATCAGTAATGAACTCTTAGTTCCAGGGGTCAGACATCTTCTTCTGCCCTCCCTGGACACCTGCACACAAGTGGCACTCACTCACACAGACACATGCACATAAAGAAAAATCAACCTTAAAAAGTACTTTAAACTGGGCAGTGGTAGCGCATGCCTTTAATCCCAGCATTTGGAAAGCAGAGGCAGGCAGATTGCTGAGTTCGAGGCCAACAGCCTGGTCTACAAAGTGAGTTCCAGGACATCCAGGACTACACAGAGAAACCCTGTCTTGGAAAACAAAACAAACAAACAAACAAACAAAGTACTTTAAAAATTATTTTGAGGGCTGGTGAGATGACTCAGTGGGTAAGAGCACTGACTGCTCTTCTGAAGGTCCTGAGTTCAAATCTCAGCAACCACATGGTGGCTCACAACCACCCTCTTCTGGTGTGTCTAAAGACAGCTACATATACTTACATATAATAAAAAATAAGTCTTTTTAAAAAAATTATTTTGCCGGGCGTGGTGGCGCACACCTTTAATCCCAGCACTCGGGAGGCAGAGGCAGGCGGATCACTGAGTTTGGGGCCAGCCTGGTCTACAGAACGAGTTCCAGGACAGCCAGGGCTACACAGAGAAACCCTGTCACAAAAACAAAATGTAATAAAACAGAACTAAAATAAATAAATTAGTTAAAAATTAAAATTATCTTGAATTTAGTCGTGGTGGTGACTGTCTTTAACCCCACCCAGCACTGGAGGCAGAAGGACCTCCAGGCTGTAATCAGAGGTGCAGAGCACCACGCCTGGCCCCTCAGTGTTCCTTTACCAATATTATTCAGCATTCATGATCTAATCCGGTCTTCTGGTAACCCATCTTTTGTCTGTTAATTTGAAATGTACACATCCTCCAATTCAAACGATAAGGTTTTTTTTTTCTCTCCAGCACGGTGTCAAGAGGCTGTTAAAACAGAGTCGGGGCCGGGCGTGGTGGCTCAGGCCTTTAATCCCAGCACTCGGGAGGCAGGAGGCAGGCGGATTTCTGAGTTCGAGGCCAGCCTGGTCTTCAAAGTGAGTTCCAGGACAGCCAGGGCTATACAGAGAAACCCTGTCTGGGGAAAAAAAACAAAAACAAAACCCCAAAAACCAACCAACCAAACAAACAAACAAACCAGAGTCGATATTCTGGAAAATGGGGGTAATTCTAGACTTGCGGTTAGAGGGAAGAGAAAAGGAAGACAATAGTAAAGAAGTAAGTGTGCACGTGACAGACCCCTGTAACACCAGCACTCGGGAGGCTGAGGCTGGCAGATGTGAGCTCCAGGCCATACATGGAGCCAGTCGTTGTTCCACTGAGACAAAGACCCGTGGACAACCTTAGTGAGATGCCAGGGGAGTAACTCAGGACACTGCAGGGTGGAAACTGGCTTCAGTAATGATAAAGATGATAATCAGACCTGGGGTCAGTTCCCTTCGCACGCACGCAGGCACGCACCCACCGTGGCTTACAACCACCGCAGGTGATCTGATGTTCCTGCTCACAAGTGCTGCACACACATAGTATATACTCAGGCACATAGATAACATACATATACACATATACACACATACATATACACACACATATACTCAGGCACATACATACATAGTTTAAAATAAAAAGAGAATCCTGCCGGGTGTGGTGGCGCACACCTTTAATCCCAGCACTTGGGAGGCAGAGGCAGGCAGATTTCTGAGTTCGAGGCCAGCCTGGTCTACAAAGTGAGTTTCAGGACAGCCAGGGCTATACAGAGAAACCCTGTCTCGAAAAAACCAAAAAAAAAAAAAAAAAAAAAAGAGAGAGAGAGAGAATCCTTTGGTGAGATGCAATAATCAGAGCCTTCCCTGGCAGCAGGCTGTCCCCAGTCCCTCTCCTATGCGTCTCCCTCATCTCACACTGACTCGTGATTGATAGGACCCTCATCCGCCTAACAGGGGCTTAATGAGGATGTGTTGACCAGTGGTCCTACTGTGCTACTCAGGGAAGAGCTGACGCACAGAACCACTACAGTACAGAGAGAAGTTAGGCTGAGGCTGGGGAGCTGGATGGACAGACTGAAGTGTGAGAAGGGTGGACACATGGGTGGATGGATGCATCTGCCCATCTATTTACCCACCCACCCATCCATCTGTCTGTCCATCCACCCATCCATCTGTCTGTCCATCCAGCCATCCATCCATGCATCCCTGAGTGTATACTTTGGCCCAGAGCTTGTGTTGGGCACCCAATGGGTAATATGTCATCCCTGCCCTGGAGATGTTCACTCTAGGTGCCAGGTAGCTGTGGGATGGGTCACCCCGGAAATACTTGAGGAGGCTTCAGATGGAGCACTAATGTCAAATATAAAAACATTTTGGGGCTGGAGAGATGGGTCAGTGGTTCCAAGCACTGGCTGCTCTTACAGAAGTCCAGGGTTCCATTCCCAGCAACCACATGGTGGCTCACAGCCATCTCTCTGTCCCAGGGGATTGCCAGTAACACGAGTTGTGTACAAAACACCCATACACATAAGACAAAACAAAAATGAAATTAAATGCAAACTTTATAATCCTATTGTGAGGCAGGGTAAAACTGAGCGGACACACGGAAGGGAAAAGCGCTCATTACCCTGGAGTCGGGCTGAAGCCTCGTGCCAGCAGGGTGTCAAGCAAGGACTCCGGCATAATTGACAATTATTGAGAAGGTTGCCAACATAAAGAGAATATTCCATCTATATAGAAATGCTTAAGATAATAATGTTAAAAACTGTTCATGAGGGCTGGTGAGATGGCTCAGTGGGTAAGAGCACCTGACTGCCCTTCCAAAGGTCCAGAGTTCAAATCCCAGCAACCACATGGTGGCTCACAACCATCCGTAACGAGATCTGGCGCCCTCTTCTGGAGTGTCTGAAGACAGCTACAGTGTACTTACATATAATAAATAAATCTTTAAAAAAAAAAAAAAAAAACTGTTCATGATGGCTCCCACCTTCATTTCCAGCACTCAGGGTCAGCCTGGTCTACAGAGGGAGTTCTAGGACACTCTGTGCAGGGTTACACGGAGAAACGCGTCTTGAACTCCACACTCCCCCAAATAATAATGTTAAGACAACAATAAATTATGTATATATTACCTATTTCTTTTCTCAGGTATAAACTTGCAATTTTCTAGGAACCTCACAAGAGACTACACTTTATATATGTGAGCATATTTATATACATATGGATTATAAATTATAATGTGAGCTATGGTTTTATCTGACCAGACCGCAGTCTGTGAAAGGATCCTCTAGAGTCACCCTGAGCCGCCCTCTAAACTCATTTACTGCAGAGGGGAAAAGGTTTCCTCCAGCAACCCTTGTAACCCTTTGTAACTTGAAAGCCACCAACATGTATGTCTGACTGACTGCTCAGACGTTTAAACTGGCTCCCTCTTGAGAAGCCCCCTTGTAAATCTTAACTTGGTTGAGCCTTTGTCCTAGCATTCATAAAGATATGGTTCCAGCCCCCGGCACCGCATAAAACCAGTAGTGAGTGGTGCGTGACTGTAACGCCAAGTTTCTCGAGCGGGGTTAGGAAGACATTTCAATTTGAGGATTAGCGATCAGTGTAAGCCCCGGACTCGGGAACTCGGAAGACCTCCACTGAGGATCCGATCCGGGACATCAGCATGGAGCGAGCGACACTTGGGGATCGAAACATTAACAGAGCGGCGGCCGCAGCAATTTTGTACAAGCCCGGGAGCCTCTGAGATGTTTTGGCCTGCGGGGCACGCGTAGGTTCCGCCCTCTACCGGGTGACGCACTTCCGCCCCGCCTAAACAGGCGACACGGGTTCGAGTCCCCCCATAGGCCGCCATGGCGGGCGCGGAACCGGAGCCCGGGAATGTCGGCGGCAGTGGCTCGACTCTTTCCGGCCGGAGCCACGGCACCGTGCGCTTGGCTCCGCTGGACCCCGAGCAGCTGCGGCGAGTTCTGGAGCAGGTGACTCGGGCGCAGCCACCGCCCGGCGCGCTGCCGGCCGCGGCGCAGCGGCTCCGGGACGGGGCCCAGCAGGCCGCCCAGCCGGGCGCCGAGGCCCCGCGCCTGCTGACACCGCAGGTGAGGCGCCGCGCGGGGTGGAGGGGCCGGAGCTGGCCGCTGCGGACCGCGTTCGGAGGCTGAGTCGTGCGCGCCCAGCTCCGCGCGCCCGGCCTTCCTCGGGGCGTCCTGCTTCCTCCTCCGCGCCCACAGCCCTGCTCCGAGCCCCTCCGCGCCTGGCCCGCCCGACAGCAACTTGTCCTTCCTTCAGCATCTATGGGGCGCTAGAAGTTATGCCAGGTTCTATACCGAGCCCAAGTGTATTCTCAATGGCCAGCGGGTAGCATAAGTCACGTTTTTGGGGGGGTGTGTGTGTGACAAGGGAGAACTTTCTCCTGGTCGGTTCTGGAGCCCTGACACTGGAACCCAGAGCTGAGTGAATTTAGAGGAAAGCGGTGGCGGCACGCGCAGCCACTGACCCAGAACTGGGCCAGAGTGGAGAGAACTTTGCTGGAGACTTTGGCATACTTCAGTGTCCAATACAGTAGCAAAGAAACACAGGAAGGCGCCGCACTGCAGAACTACCTCCCTCCCGGCGGGTTTAACCCCCTGCTCACACAGATTTGGGCTGTTTTGAGAGTAGCCACTAAAATCTGGCTTCTCCTGGGAGGGTCCAGGTAGCTCCTGAAACTGGAGGTACTCTATGTCGGTTGTAAGAAGACCTGCTGGCTTTGCAAATGACAACACACACCTCACCTCAGGGAAGAGACCAGGAGAGAGAGCTGTCTCCACCAGATTCTAAAATAGGGCAGAGAGTAGAATTCTATGGTCTCCAGTGGTTTTGAGGTAGATATTGGCTATTCAAGGTGTGCATCCCATTGGTCATCAAGACTGGACAGTTGGTTGAGGGACTAGTTTAAAACAGGGGAAGCACCAAGGTGGGCCAGCTTGGTGGGAAAAGGCTCTTGATGCTACCCAAGCCTGCCAGCCTCACTTTGAACCCAGAACCCAAAAAAGGTGGAAGGAGAGAACTGACCTACACACACACACACACACACACACACAATTTTTTTAAATTAACAAGGCTGGAAGCCTGTGTTACTGGTTTTGGTAAGTCAGTATGTGTCTTCCTGACAGCACTTGCTAGAAGAGTGACCCTTGGTGACTGACCCTCTTTGGGCATTGGCTTCTCTGCCTGCAGGAAGGATGGCTCACTATCTAAGGTTCCTCGCTGGTAGACTGCTGCCCTAGGGAGCAAGTCTGAGACAGACGTGACACACCATTGGTGCAGCCTCCGTGAAGTTCCTGCTCGGGGCGTCTGCACGGCTGTCAGCGGCCACATGACATGTTTTGCTTTTTGTTTTGTCTCCTTTCTGAGATTAGGTCTTGTTTCCCAGGGTGGCTGCAGACCTGACACATGGCTGAGCATGACTTTAAATCTCTAATCCTTCCTTCCCCTCCTCTAGAGGTTTCTGCGGTGCTGGGGCTGAACACAGTGGCTCCTCTGTGGTTTAACACTCTGTCAACCGAACCACATCGCTGCCACCCCGGGGAAACCACACAAGAGAGGGTCAGTGTCTCGGCTTGCTGTACTCTAAGGCTGTGTCCTCCTCACCTTGCTAACTATGGCCACAACTTTGAATTTGATATGACAGCTTTGGAAAGAGGCAGTGATATAATTTCCACCAAAGGAGAGCAAACTTAATCAAAGTTAGCTCGATAGAATTGCTGGTGGTAGCTGGTGTGATGGGGATGGTGAAAACCAGACTCGAAATAATGAAAGAATGGACCTTTGTGGCCTGGTGTGCAGGATAATCTTCCAGCCTAAACTGTGCCATGATAACCCAGAGGCCAAGCAGATAAGGATTCTGTCCCCAAGGAGTCTGAGGACTTGGAGGAAGTGTTGCAAGACCCAGATGATAGCTGGTCAAGGACAAAAAGCTAGAGATGTAACTAACTGAATACATTCAGAAGAAGGAAACAGTCTCTGAGAGCACACAGCTGAAAAGCTAGTGCTGAGCTAGATTTGCCAGGCTGGGTGCCCCCTGGAAATGCAGGAGAGAAGAGGCAGCATTCCGGGGTACACTTGGGGTTCATTGATAAAACCAGGATAGCAAGCTGTGGCTCACTGTGGGGACAGCAGACCAGAAGTACAAGCCAGTGACCACCTTCTGGTCTTGTGGGTCTCATCTTCACTGTTCCTGACCTAGAGACACACTTCAATTCCACTAACAGCTGTGCGCGGTCCTAGACTTCCAAGAAGCCTCCGTTTTCCTTAGACAGAAGTGCCTTGTAATGCCTGACCAAATTCATTGTGACCTTCAAGGCACCTGAGAGACAGTCGTCTTCTTGAAGGCCTCTGTTGTGTCACTGTGGCAGTGTTCCCTGCCTGACCTGTCTCTGGGGACTCCTGTCTCCTTTCAGAATCGTCAGTGAAACATTTGAAAAGACAGGTCTGAGGGGATTGTCCCAGGAGAGGTAATCCTACAGACCTACAGGGAGTGAGCGGATGCTTATAAATGGGTGCCAGGGGGACTTAAGAACTTCTGCTGAGCTGGACAGTGGTGGCACACGCCTTTAGTCCCAGCACTTGGGAGGCTGAGGCAGGCAGGTTTCTGAGTTTGAGGCTAGCCTGGTCTACAGAGTGAGTTCCAAGACAGCCAGGGCTACACAGAGAAACCCTGCCTGGAAAAACAAATAAACAAACAAACCAAAGACAACAACAACAACAAAAAAACTGCTGAAATCAAATAAACACAAAACAAAGTGTCAAGTGTTATATAACACATTATATGCCCACGTAACACATAATAAGCCCATATAACATAATAAGCCAGTCAGGATCAATAATCAGACCAGTTTTCCTAAAACAAGGTGTGTGTGTGTGTGGTGTGTGTGGATGGCTTTTAGTAAAGTCCAACAAACAATGGTTCTTGAGGATGTGCACAGTAACTAACTGTCATTGAGTCACACGTAGCCCAGGAATTAGGGGCTCACAGAACACCTAATCCCCACATGTCTTATTCCTTAATTTCAAAGAGAGGCTGCAGTTTGTAATAGTGTACCCGGCCGGCATGCAGACAAGGGTGTGTTCCAGCTCGACTTTAGTGACAGTTCTTTCCTGTGTGACTCTGTCACTTACCTCTCACTGGTAGATTGGCTCTGCAGAGGGTTTGCTGGTGGTCTCAAATGAGCGGGGCTACATCCCCTGGAGAAACACAGACTTTGTCACGATTAGGGATGCTACTGGCATCTGGTGGGTAAAGCCAGTATTCTCCAGTGCACAGGATTGTTGTCCTTTCTACCCCCAACACACACACACTAGGTGATCACCAGTCCAGCATATTAATTTGTCTGGAGGGCACAAGCCCGTGCCTGATAGTGTCTGTCTGTCTGTCTCTGTCTCTCTCTCAATGCTAGTCATCTCTGTTCTGTAAGTGCAGGGCCTCTTCTCTCCTGCTGTCCCCAGCTTCTTCCCAGACAGCTCATTCCTGACACACATGGCTGTCTCTCATAGGCAGTGCTTAGTAAGTATTCCTGGGATGCTATTGAAGGCAGCCCTCTTCTTTGGTGGGTATCTGGCTATTACAGAAAGTGCTGCCTCAGATGTAGGACGTACTTTTTGCACAGTTTTGTTGTTGTTGTTGTTGTTTTTTTTTTTTTAATAGAGTCAGAAAGTGAACTGCTGGGTCAAAGAACATACACAGTTAAGTTTTCATTGGATTAAAAGGAAACCGTTGCAAGTGCAGATTTCTAGGTGTGTGTTCCTGGAGAAGCTCACACGTGTATATAAGTACAGGCCAGTGGCACTCTGAGCAGATGCTGGGAACAGAGGGTTAGAAGCAGGAGAACGGTGAGCTCGGTTGCAGAGAGTGAACCTGCTGGAGCTGCACTCAGCAGAACAGTCTTGAGAGTGCAGTCAGGCTCAGAGATGACCTGACTTACCTGACGGATGATCGGCTGAGGTGATGATCGGCTGAGGTGATGATTGACTTAGGTGATGATCGGCTGAGGTGATGATCGGCTGAGGGGATGATCGGCTGAGGGGATGATCGATCGGCTGAGGTGATGATCGGCTGAGGGGATGATCGGCTAAGGTGATGATTGGCTGAGGTGATGATTGGCTGAGGTGATGATCAGCTGAGGTGATGATCGGCTGAGGTGATGATTGGCTGAGGTGATGATTGACTTAGGTGATGATCGGCTGAGGGGATGATTGGCTGAGGTGATGATCGGCTGAGGTGATGATTGGCTGAGGTGATGATTGACGGTGAACTAGATAGATGATAGAGTCTGTTGCACAGGCTGTAACTTGTGGCAGGTTCTCTTACATTGTCCTGAATGCGGAGGTGACAAGTGCGTGTCACCACTCCCAGATTGTGACGATACTATTTTGTTTTATTGTTTGAGACAGGCTTTTACTACATACCCCTAGCTGGCCTGTAATTTGCAGAGATCTGCTCGCACTTGCCTCTGCCTCCAGAATTCTGGGATTAAAGATGTGTATCACCATACCTGGCTGTAATATTTTTTTCTTTTCTTCTTAAACAAATTTTTATTTTATGTGTTTGGGTGTTTTGTTGCATGCTTATATGTCTGTGCATCGTGTAGAAGGCCAGATGATGTCATGAAGGCCAGAGAGATGGCTTAGTTAGGATGCTGTATGCTCGTCCAGAGGACCTAGTTCTGTTTTTAGTGCTCATGTTAGCAGCTCAAAAACCACCTGGAGCAATTCCACTTACAGGGATCTGATCTCTGGAGTTCTCAAGCACCCTCACACACATAGCTTACATTCTCTTTCCCTCCCATTCCCCCTCGCCCGTCCCCTCACTCACACACGCACACACAGGTCCACAGGGTGGATCAGTGGTTAGGAACATACACTGCTGTCTTAGAGGATCCGAGTTCGGTTCTCAGTATGGACTTTATGCGGCTCACAGCGCTGTGTGGGTGGGGAGGGCAGCACAGAGGTTTGTGAAGTATAATGCTCCTTCCGGTTTCTTTTCGTGTTTAAGGAACTTGAAGCTATTTGTGTCAAGGTATCTGGTGACACCAAAATTAAGGAAAGAACAATGCACCCCCTGGCTACCATCCAACTCAGAACAGTAAGACAAAGTCAGCCACCTGGGAGAAGCCCCAGCAAGGGTGTGTGTGTCTCCAGCCCTCAGCAGCTCAGGGTGCAGGCCCTGGGGAGGACGGAGTCACAGCTGCAGCTCCTTAGACGCTCCCCTCAGCCTCCTGCTCCTCGGGTGTTTGTACAGAAGATGATGCCAGACCTCCATCCAGTCCCTTTGAAGAGAGCCAAGGCTCACGAGACTGCAAACGGGTGTGACATCGCTCTGAGCCCCGTGGCAGCCTCGGGTCCACGCGCAGTTGCAGCCGTGCCATCTAGCCTGTTGATTTCCAGCTTGCATACAACACATACTGAGAAGTCGAAGAAATCTTTAAGGGTAAGAACTCGATCTGGACGGGTATCCCGGCCTCCCAGGTATAAAGCCAGAGACTACAAGTTCATCAAAACCGAGGACTTAGCAGAAGGGCGTCTGTCGGATTCCGATGACTACTCAGAGCTGAGCGTGGAGGAGGAGGAGGAAGAGCCTCCAGAGAAGCCTGCTTTCTTCGACGTTGAAGTCTGTGCCCTGAGACCCAAGGCCTTTAAGTGTCAGACGTGTGGAAAGTCCTACATAGGGAAAGGGGGGCTGTCGAGGCACTGTAAGCTCAACCCAGGCCATAGCCGGCTGCAGCCTGGGGTGCTGCTGTCGGAGAAAGCTGATGGGGGCCTGACCGTGGGCTGCACAGACTCTAAGACTGGAGGCCTGGCCGGCCCGGAACCGTCCATAGCAGCTGCTCTCTGTGTGGAGGAGGCAGAGTCAGCTTGGCACACCCTACAGGTAATGCTCTGTGTGGTGACAGGACCCTTATCTCTGCTCCCTTCCCTACCCTCCTTCAGTTACATCTTACAGTGTCAGGTGGGGCTCAGGACACATTATCACAGTGAGGTCCCCAAACCCACAGTTGTTACACCGATGCTGGACGGGTGGGAGTGTGTGTCTTTTGCCCATGGCTTCCCTTGGTAAGCACATTTGGTGGAACATGGCCATGGCTGTCTAGAGCTGGTCTCTGTGATTATCGAGTACCCTTGAGTGGTACTCATGAGGCAGAGGAGTGTGGGAAGAAGTGTCTGCCTGCTGTGGTCTCTTCTTTACCTGCAGTAGATCAGGGGCTTCTAAGGTGGAGTGAAGTTGGTAACTAGTTTACAATTAGTACCTTGGGGCCTGGACAGATGACACCTGGGCCCAGGAGATGTATATTGAGCCCTGGAGGTAGGGCCATGGATCCACCCTCTAATAGGACTAAAAATGTTATCTTGCCTTTAGCACTGATGTCAGCAGTACACCACCTTTTATTGTATTCCACATCAGGCGCTCCTTGCGCCAAGAGTATCAGTCTCATATTCCTTGTCCACCTCTTCTTTCTCCCTCTTCCTCCTCCTCCTCCTCCAGTCACTCTTAGTGACAAGGACTGCTCTCAAGGACTAGGCACATGCTCTGCCACTGGGCTACTCCTTAGCCCTGACCTATATATATATATATATATATATATATATATATATATATATATATAAAAGAAAAATATAAAAATATAAAAATTTTATATATATATATAAAATTTTGTATTTTGTTTGTTTGTTTGAGACAGGGTCTCTATATAGCCCTGGTTGTCCTTGAACTTACTGGGTTGACAAGGCTGCCTTCAAACTCACAGAAATGCGCCTGCCTCTGTCTCACCATTGTGAGGATTACAGGTGTGTGTGTGCACTGCACCCGGCCCTGTACATTCTCTTAGTGATCATTCCTACCTGAAGTATTACAGTAAGACTTGGAGGGTGACTGGCCAGGCCCAGGGTGCAGTGTTTCTAGGTCTCAGGCCAAAGGCTTTTGATTCAAAGTGTGTACTGTATGTAACCAGGATGCCCTTTCATAGAAGGTCATGGAAAACTCTAACCTTAATTTTAAAAAAATATATTTTATATGGGTGTGTGTATGTGTTCATGTGCTACCTGATATGGGTCTTGGGAACCAAACTCAGGTCTTGTGGCCATGTATGCTGGTAGACCAGGCTAGCCCGGAGCCCACAGAGTGTGCCTGTCTGAATCTGCCTTTGGGGTGCTGGGATTAAAGGCATCCGCCACTAGGCCTGGCTTGGTTTTATTTTTTGAGACAAGTCCTATTGATACTGTCTAGGGATGTGGGAATGGGTTCATTTTCTCTGCCAATTAGAAAATGAAAAGGTAAGGAAGAAGGGTTTGTGGGAACCTTGTGGCGTCCCAGCAGAGCCATCATTTGATACCTGGGAAACTGGAGTTCGCTCTTAGGATTCTTAGTCTCCTTAGTAACAGAGTTTAAGAACTGATGCAAACAAGGCTTGAGGACAGCCTGCTGGAGTTACAGGAGAAGCCCAGGGCGGAGAGGCTGACGCCTGCCCCCCCCCCCCCCCCACTTCCTGTGAGGGAGTGGAGAAGGAGCAGAGCTGGGCTGCCTGAGGTGCGGCAGCCTCAAGGACAGCTGCACAGTGGGGACAAGAGAGCTTTAGGAAGGAAGCCCGATCGATGTGTTACTTAGGGAGCTTAAAAATCATTCAGCTCTAAACGGAACCCATCCTGCTGTGCTTGGTCCTCCAGCCAAGTCCCTGACTTAGCCCATTACAGTGTCTCCACCTATTGCTTCCTTCCTTTCTCTTGTTAAATAATCTTATGTTGGTTATTTTGCTTGCATGTATTTCTGTGTCCCATGTGCATACGTTTTGCCTTTCAAGACAGGAAGAAGGCATTGGATCCCTGGAATTAACTGGAGTTACAGATGGATGTGAGCCACCACATGGAATAGAGCTGGGAATAGAACCTGGGCTCTGGAAGCCCAGGCAGCACTCTTAACTCCTGAGCCATCCCTCCAGCTCCGTGGATACCATTCTTTTTTCTTTTTTTTAAATGCTTCTCTTTTTTTTTGTTTTTGTTTTTGTTTTTGTTTTGTTTTTTTTTCCGAGACAAGGTTTCTCGGTGTAGCCGGTGGCTGTCCTGGAACTCACTTTGTAGACCAGGCTGACCTCAAACTCAGAAATCTGCCTGCCTCTGCCTCCTGAGTGCTGTGATTAAAGGGGTGCACCACCTCCGCCTGCCCTTGGATTCCATTCTTGATACTGCTTGGGTGTTTACCAGCTTCTTCCATTTGTCTTCCCTTTGTCTAGACAGTGGCTGTCCTTCCTTTATGGTATCTGGAATCTGAAGTTGGAAACCCTCTCTGACCTCTTTCTCTGGCATTGCCCATGCAGAGAACTGCACGTTTGTGACACATTTTGTTTTCTTGTTAGTCTTCTGTCATGGGGTCTGTTTCCACTGAGAATATTTAGGCATTCTCCTTTTACCCTTCAGCCTGTGGGTGTCATCAGCCTGGGCATTTGCACAGTAGGACAGGCACACCCAGACTGCCTTAGACAAATGGGACCCGCAGGCTCCCTAGGACTGGCCACCTCTTCAGTCTTGGAAACAGCTCTTGGGTTTACCTAGCTGCCTTACCTTGGGAATAGCTGTAGGCTCCACTAATTGTCCCCTTTGTCCTGCTAGGGTGGGCAGGAACACCCTCAGCATGATCTCCTATTCCTTCCTGAGGGATCATGTGGTACTTCAGCCCGCAGCCACACCCAGCGTTCCTCCTAAAACTGTTGCCGTGACTATTTGGAAGGAGACTCTCACCGTGGAAAGGGGTTAGGGCAGCTGGATGTAGGGTGCCAGGGGTCCCAGTTACTCAGGAGCCGGAAGTAGGAGCATCAGCTGTGGCCAGGAATAGAAGCCAAGCCTGGGCAATACTGTTGTACCCATCTCAGAACAAAAACATGACAAACAGAAAAGACTTAAGGGACACATGGTACCTGGTGCCAGCCGTCACAGCCTGTGTGTCCTTAGGTCAGCTCTTTGACACTACAGCCATCCTGGAGGTGTTTTCAGAGGGCATTGGCTAGACTGTCACTCAGGGTTTCCTCCAGTGAGCCTCGGGAAGCCATGGAGACGGAGCTCGATTAGGCCCATGTCCCTGGGGACAAACTGGGAGTTAGGAGGGTAAAAGAGACAGAGGCACTGAGGGGCAGGTTTCCCTTCTCCTGAGAACGTGCTGTAATTACTCAGATCCACTGAAGGATGTGCTTTCAAAGGATGCATTTGAAGCTGGAGAGGTGACTCTGCTCTTGCAGAGGACCCGCGTTTGGTTCCCAGCACCCGTGTGAGGTGGCTAACAACCCCTGTAAGTCCAGCTTCAGGGTCTCTGCAGGCATCTGCACCCGCACACACGTATCCCACACAGATGAGTACATGCATACAACTAAAAAGCGAATCTAAAAAGGGACGAGCTTATGGTGCTTGAAATATAATGACAAGGTTATTATAACGCATTCAAGGTTGTGCATAAGTAATAAGTTAGAAATGAACTGACCAGCACTTGGGAGGCAGAGGCAGGTGGATTTCTGAGTTCGAGGCCAGCCTGGTCTACAAAGTGAGCTCCAGGACAGCCAGGGCTACACAGAGAAACCCTGTCTCGAAAAATTAAAAAAAAAAAAGAAAAAAAGAAATGAACTCGAGGGCTGGTGAGAAGGTCCTGAGTTCAAATCCCAGCAACCACATGGTGGCTCACAGCCATCCGTAACGAGATCTGGCGCCCTCTTCTAGAGTGTCTGAGGACAGCTACAGTGTACTCACATATAATAATAAATAAATAAATATTAAAAAACAAAAAGAAGTGAACTGGAGCATGTTGTTGCTGGGTGTTGGGGATCTAACTGACAGCAAGCACAAGCTCTGTCCGAGGCTGAGCTCCACCCCAGCCCCGGGGATATGCTTTAAGGTGATAATTAACTTTAGACAAGTTCCCACAGCACTGTTTGTCAGCCCAGACTTCCTGAATGGCTGGTCACCATTTGATGTTCATAAGAGTGTGGCGGTAGTTAAAGGGTATTAGCTAAAGAAAAATGGTTTAGAAAGTTCCTTGAGTTTGACTTGACATTTCTGTGCCTTAAGATGTTCATGATGGCATATAATGCATGAGTTTACAAGTTTTCATTTTGTTTTATTGTTGGGTGTGCAACACTACATAGAACGGTCAGCCTGTCGAAGTTGAAGAAACACTGGTACCTGAACCACAAAAAAGAAGTACCTCAGCTCTTCTGAGACCAGAGAAATACCTAGGACCTAAAAATCGAAATTGGGAAAGCCAGGCAGAAGTCAGCACAGCCAGCCTGCAGGAGAGCAGAGCAGTCCAGCCAGAAGGCGGCCCTGCTGTGCCTTCAGGGCTGAGTGTGTCCGGGGGAGCCCAGCTCCGGGAGGTAACTCGCTCTGATTCAGTGTACTCAGCGTGCTTGTCTGGTGCAGCATCAAACTGTTCCCTCCCTTCGTTCTTCCTTTTTCTTGTTTGTTTTGAGGCAGGGTCGCATGTGTAGCTCCTGCTAGCCTTGATTTCACAGTGGACTTGCTTCAGTGTCCTGATAGCTCATGTGTCAGGCCTGGGCCACCATTCCAGGCACTGTCTGGTTTCTGAACTTAAAACACCAACATCCCAGAATGGTGTAGTGATGCACACCAGAAATTCCAGCTCTCTGGAGCCTGATCAGGAGGGTTGAGAGTTCCAGGCCATGGGCTGGAGGGATGATGTAGTGGGTAAGATGTGGGTTTCTAGAAGGGATTTTCCTAAATCATGTCTCAAGCACAAAGTGGTGTTACAAGTTACAGCAGCAGATTAAACTCAGGAGGGTTAGCTCTGCTCCCTTCCCCTGTTGTCATGGCAACCATGGATGGCTCACTGTTGAGACCCTTTGAAGTTAGAGGTTGCATTCATTCGAATCAGCACCATCTACAGAAGGTGCAAATGGGAGGCAGCTCAGCGCCAGTCCCTGCCCTGTCTGAAGCACTGTCAACCTCCTCAGCATCAGTCAGGTGGCCTTCCATCTGAGCAGACAAGTGGCGGTCAGGGCAGCTGTGGGCAGGAGGCGGGGCCAGAGCTTGAATCTATGTTCTGTGGTGTCAGAGTCGGGCTGTCCCAGGCTGCATGATGGCTGCAGTGAGTCTGTTTTCTTGAGGACACCTCACTGTCCTACAGCTGAGTGGCTGCCGTGACCACTCGAGAATTCTCCAGAAGATGATGACACTTATTTAACTATGAACGGTGTCCAGCAACAGCATGGCAGGCCCAGCGTGCACAGACTAGACAGAGCTGCCACTCTGGCAGGAATTTGGGTGAGGAGTGATGACCGAACCTGTTGGTTGACAATAGTGCTGGGTGGATGTTCTCATTGAGCTAACAATAAGGAGATGGATTCTATCGAAGCTTGTCCAGAGTTAGGTCATGGCAAGGTAACTCTTTATAAACCACCTTCCTATGCTTCTACAGAGCTGAAACCACAGGTCGGCCTTCCCTACGAGCTCTTGAAAGTTGAAGTAAAACGTAACTTGTTTAGTGTGTGTGCATGTGTGTGTGTGTGCGTGCAGGGGTGTGCACTCATTTACATGGTGTGGCAGGTGTGGAGGTCACCATTGTAGCCTTGGCTTTCTCCTTCCCTCTTCACTTGGCTTCTGGGGATGGAACTTATGCACCAAGTTTGCAGAGCTGAGCGACCCTGCCAGTAAGGCTTTTCTTCGGCTCCTCTGGTCCCCTCAGGTCTTGCACTGTTCTCTAATAGTCTCTGATTATTCTCGAAGCCTAGGCCACATGGCTTCCCTACTCCTCACACATGGCGTTGCGTTTCCGAGGCTTCCTTAGGTTCCTCTCCCTGCCTGCTTCCTCTGCAGACTCCCATATTGTGCTACTTGGTTAGACCTCTCTCTGGAGCCTCACATCTCAGAGAGCTCAGCAGTGGCTGGGTGTGATGACAGCTCACTCTTTCAGCTCAGTACTTGGGAGGCAAAGGCAGGTAGATCCCTGGGTGTTCAGAGTCAGCCAGGGTAAATAGTGAGATTCTGTCTCCAGCTAAACAAACCCCCAAATCACTTCCCTTTAAAAAAAGGAAGGAAGGAAGGAAGGGGGGAGGGAGGGAGGGGGGAGGGGGAGAGAGAAAGAGAGGGAGGGAGAGAGAGAGAGAGGAGAGAGAGAGAGAGAGGGAGGGAGGGAGAGAGAGAGAGGGAGGGAGAGAGAGAGAGAGGAGAGGAGAGAGAGAGAGGGAGGGAGGGAGAGAGAGAGAGAGGAGAGGAGAGAGAGAGAGAGAGGGAGGGAGGAAGAGAGAGAGAGAGAGAGAGAGGGAGGGAGAGAGAGAGAGAGGAGAGAGAGAGAGAGAGGGAGGGAGGGAGAGAGAGAGAGGGAGGGAGAGAGAGAGAGAGGAGAGGAGAGAGAGAGGGAGGGAGGGAGAGAGAGAGGGAGGGAGAGAGAGAGAGAGGAGAGGAGAGAGAGAGAGAGAGAGGGAGGGAGGAAGAGAGAGAGAGAGAGAGAGGGAGGGAGGGAGAGAGAGAGAGAGGAGAGAGAGAGAGAGAGGGAGGGAGGGAGAGAGAGAGAGGGAGGGAGAGAGAGAGAGAGGAGAGGAGAGAGAGAGAGAGAGGGAGGGAGGGAGAGAGAGAGAGAGAGAGAGAGAGAGAGAGAGAGAGAGAGAGAGAGAGAGAGAGGGAGAGAACTACTCTTTCCCTGGGTGCCTGTGTATTAATCTTCCATGTTGTGAGGAGGGTATAAGCTGGTCTCTTGTATGGTCCTATGATATGTAGGGCCACTAGGTGCACAGGCTAGAAGCCCAGTTCCTTGTCTTTCTTCTTTCCTGCCTCTCCCCTCCCTTCCTCTTTCTTGTTTTTGTTTAGATTTTGAGACATCGTTCATTGTGTAGCTCAGGGTGGCCCTGCTAGTCTTTCTTACTCAAGTCCTCTGGGTGCTGAGATTAGAGGCTGAGCTCTGACCCCTGGCTCTGGCTCCCAGTCCACCCTCATCCCCGTCTGGAACCTGAGAGGCTTTCCTGCCCTTCTTCTGCGCCTCCCTTGTTACCAAGTCCTCATCTTCTCTTTGCCTTTTTTCTGGCATTGCCTCTTGTTGCCGTGTCCCCTGCAGAGCCACACCCTCCTCTCGTTATACCACCACCTCCCTAAATCCTCCCCCCAGAACCAGGTACTATGATGCATTCTGATGGTCCCTACGGGACTGAGGCAAGAGGCCCAACTGAGCCCAGGACCCCAGCAATACAGCAGCACCTCACCTTTAACAGAGGTGGGATGGAAATCAACCCTCACACATGCCATCCCTGGGTGCCATCGGTGGCTCCGTGGCTCCTCTCATGCAGCACACGCCCACGAGGCACCTGTGTTTGCCACTGGAATGACCGTGATGCTTTCTTGTTGGACAGCGGTGAGACTGTGCACAGTTGGGTCCTGGGGATCTTCCTGCCCTTTACATTCCGAATCTCACCAGCTTGTGCCTATCTCTAGTTAAAGGTGGCCAACACTCTTCTTTTGGCAGGCGCTCAAGCAGTGTGGCCGGGAGGAGCTGGTGGAATTGGTGCTACCTCAGCTGGCTCAGGTGGTGACGCTGTATGAACTTCTTCTGGTGAAGGTGAGTCTCCACGGCGTGTCTGGAGAGAGAGGGTTAGCTTGAGTGTACTGCAAGCTGGTCTTCCTAAT
Source organism: Mus caroli (assembly GCF_978045245.1). Taxonomy (NCBI): domain Eukaryota; kingdom Metazoa; phylum Chordata; class Mammalia; order Rodentia; family Muridae; genus Mus; species Mus caroli. The sequence continues at coordinate 108,890,143 of NW_028227269.1, forward strand.
TCCTATAGAATGTGCCAGGCCACTCAGAATCATTTCTTTTACTTTACTAGATCAGAGCTGAAGGGAGCTGTAGCAACTAGAACCTCTCTGTGTGGGTATATCAGTAAGCCACTGTCACTCCCTCGACTACTTTAAATTGTATAAGCAGCAGCCAGACCGTGGGAAACCATGGTGGCCTTAGGAGGTGTGGATATGCCCCTTAGGAGGTGTGGATATGTCCCTTAGGAGGTGTGGATATGCCCCTTAGGAGGTGTGGATATGTCCCTTAGGAGGTGTGGATATGCCCCTTAGGAGGTGTGGATATGCCCCTTAGGAGGTGTGGATATGCCCCTTAGGAGGTGTGGATATGCCCCTTAGGAGGTGTGGATATGCCCCTTAGGCGCTGAAGGTGCCTTTTTGCCAATTTTATGTTCCCTGTGGGGTCATGCTAGTCCCAGGGTTTGCGGCCTTCACCCTAAGGCTTTTTTTCTGGCACCCTACCTCTGATTGGCCTCTCAGAGTTGGGCGTGGTATATGGTATACATGGCACCACTAGGACGCTAAGACAGCGCTGGCCACTGACCAGTTCTGGGGTTGAGGACCTTGGCTCTCTCTGTCTTTCAAGTTTGTTTTCTGTTTCCTGCGCCATTGCCTTGCATTTAAACTCTGCTCATCCTTCCTGTCCCAAAGGTAGAGAAAAGTCCCAGGGCGAAGCCTTTCTTTCCTGCTGTGTACAAGGAGTTTGAAGAGTTATATGGCATGATGAAGAGAATGTGTCAGGATTACCTCAGCAGCGCTGGTGCATACCCTCAGGAGCCCCTGGAGATCAGCAACGATGAGGTGACGTCACAAGGGCCAAAGCATTTGCTCTTAGCTGGAGGAAGCAGTCATGGAGGGAGGGGTGCTGGTGAGACACCTTCATTTTAGCCACTAGAGCCTTGCCCTGTCGAGGGAAGGTTTTGTTTCGTTAATAGAAGGGTGGTGAACCTTGTTCCAGAAACAGAAAATTGGAATGGCTCAAAGACAGTTGTGAGCACCACAGTCCCCTGCGCACAGGGCTCACACCACAGTCCCCTGCACACAGGGCTCACACCACAGTCCCCTGCGCACAGGGCTCACACCACAGTCCCCTGCGCACAGGGCTCACACCACAGTCCCCTGCGCACAGGGCTCACACCACAGTCCCCTGCACACAGGGCTCACACCACAGTCCCCTGCGCACAGGGCTCACACCACAGTCCCCTGCGCACAGGGCTCACACCACAGTCCCCTGCGCACAGGGCTCACACCACAGTCCCCTGCGCACAGGGCTCACACCACAGTACCCTGCGCACAGGGCTCACACCGTAATACCACTGTCCCTTGAATGCTAATGTTCAGGGTTAATTTTGTTTTCTTTTTTAAAAAAATTTTGTTAGATTTTGTTTTATTTTATTTTATTTATTGTTTGAGTGTCTTGCCTACATGAATGTTTGTACCTGGTCCCAGGATAGGATGTTGGGTCCCTTAAGACTAGAGTTAGGTGGGTCTGAGCCACCATGTGGGTGCTGCGAACAGAACCCAGAGCCTCTGGCAGAGCAGCCAGTGCATTCATCTACCAGCCCCTGCCAGCTGGAGGCCGGATTTCTGTGTGGTACACAAGGCCGGGGATTATGTTGTGCTCGTTCTGACCGCTTCTGAATGCATCACCCAGCTGCCTGCGGCTACGGTGAGCTCTTTTCAAAGCATAAGTCTGGGCGAAGGTGGTTTGTCTTGTTTTGGACCTCAGCTCTGGCCCCACTGTGTGCACAGCAGGCCCTCACCAACTCTGACCTCCCTGTGCCTGCCCCTGGGTCTCTTTCTTTCTGCCTCTCTCAGCACTCTCTAAGCTTCACAGAAATCTTGTCAGACAGCTGAGGCTCAATGAGCCAGATGAGGGAGCACAAGAAAGGAGACTGTTTTTAGCATGGACAAGATCTTTGTCTAGAAAGAAGAGGAACAAATGGCAGGAAGGGCTCTTGGTTGAGCTGACATTGGAAGCAGTGACGGCACCGAGGAGAGGCTCAGCTCCACTCCCGCCCCACAGACCGGCCAGCTTCGGTCATCACGGGCTGCACCTTAGCTGGGTCATCACAGGCTGCACCTTAGCTGGGTCATCACAGGCTGCACCTTAGCTGGGTCATCACAGGCTGCACCTTAGCTGGGTCATCACAGGCTGCACCTTAGCTGGGTCATCACAGGCTGCACCTTAGCTGGGTCATCACGGGCTGCACCTTAGCTGGGTCATCACAGGCTGCACCTTAGCTGGGTCATCACAGGCTGCACTTTAGTGGCCCTGTGATTGCAGAACTCTCCTTCTGTTAAGCCCTGCTCACTGCTCGCTCACAAAACAGTGCATTTCTACTCAGGCAGCGTATAGGGATTGACCCACTTGGCACACTCTGCCCCTAGCAAAGCTATTTCTACTGTCTCCCTTCAGGTTGCCAGGTCATTAGGGATCACAGAGTTCCTGAGGAGGAAAGAGACACCTACGTGCTCTAGTCAGGAGACGGAGGGGAGGCTGGAGAAGGGCTGTGTACGGAAGAGGGCGAGGGAGCTGGGGAAGCTGGTGAGTGGTGTGGACTGTCTGTGTGGGTGTCGTCTGTGTGGGTGTCGTCTGTGTGGGTGTCGTCTGTGTGGGTGTCGTCTGTGTGGTTGTCTTTCTTGTGGGTGTTGTCCGTGTGGTTGTCTTTCTTGTGGGTGTTGTCCGTGTGGGTGTCGTCTGTGTGGGTGTCGTCTGTGTGGGTGTCATCTGTGTGGGTGTCGTCTGTGTGGTTGTTGTCCTTGTGGTTGTCTTTCTTGTGGGTGTTGTCCGTGTGGGTGTCGTCTGTGTGGGTGTCATCCGTGTGGGTGTCTTCTGTGTGGTTGTTGTCTGTGTGGGTGTCATCTGTGTGGGTGTCATCTGTGTGGGTGTCGTCTGTGTGGTTGTTGTCTGTGTGGGTGTCATCTGTGTGGGTGTCATCTGTGTGGGTGTCGTCTGTGTGGTTGTTGTCCTTGTGGTTGTCTTTCTTGTGGGTGTTGTCCGTGTGGGTGTCGTCTGTGTGGGTGTCATCCGTGTGGGTGTCTTCTGTGTGTATGACTTGGCCTTGTCAGTTCACAGCTCACCCCTTTAGGCCTCTCCAGGAAGGTGCAGGTCTGCCTGTTCTTTTGTCTCAGATAAAGGAGTCTTTTCTCCGTAGGCCACAGTGAAAAAGCCCCGAACAGTGGCTTTGCCCACAGATGTCCCTGAGTATCCTCCCTCTGCCAATGGATGCCAGCAGGAGCCTGGGCCCCCACCTGCTCTGGCCACTAGCAAGGGTAAGTCACATATTTTGTGGGTCGTCCCATGCTTAGAGATCCTACTAGCAGGCACAGATATACCAAGAACCACCCTTTTAGGGGCTGGGTGCCCTTTGGCCCACTGAGATAACTCTCTGGTCTCTTGGGTTTTTGTTATTGTTTTATTGTTTTCTTTTAAAAAATGATTTATATTTATTTTATGTACATTAGTATTTTGCCAGCATGT